>NC_053434.1:1137570-1437570 GCF_007990345.1 Gossypium hirsutum | reverse complement strand
AGGAGGCAAAAACAGCCTTCTTTCAAATGATGAATGAATGGTTTAATCAATACTTAAGAACTAACCCTGTAGTGCAGCAAGTTCAAGCTCCCCCTCCTGCTACTTCACCGGTTCCCGAGATCCCACAAGGTACAGGTACTGAATCTGTCAGAAAATGGAAAGCTCCAGTAGATAAAATTTGAAAATATGGGGCCGAAGAATTTCGAGCAGCAGTTGATGATGATTCCGAACGGGCTGAATTCTGGTTAGAAAATACTACTCGGGTTTTGAAAGAATTATCTTGTACACCAGAAGAATGTCTGAAATGTGCCGTCTCACTGCTAAAAGATACAGCTTACCATTGGTGGAATACTAAAGCTTCAGTTGTTCCGAAAGAAGAAATTACATGGGAATTCTTTCAGACCGAGTTCAGAAAAAAAATATATCAGCCAGAGGTTCATTGACCAGAAAAGAAAAGAATTTCTTGAGCTAAAACAGGGCAATAGATCAATATCTGAATATGAAAGAGAATTTGTTCGATTGAGTAAATATGCTCGAGAATGGGTACAGTCATAAGTTGAAATGTGTAAACGATTCGAAGAAGGGTTGAATGAAGACATTAAGTTACTGATCGAAATTCTTGAAATTCGAGAGTTTGCTACATTGGCAGAGAGAGCTTATAAAGCAGAAGAATTGAGCAAAGAAAAGAAATAGGCTGAGAGGGAAGCTCGAATTTTTAGTAAAAGACCGATGGGAAAATCCCAGTTTTCTGCTTCAAAGAAATTGAAGAAATATCAGGATCGTTCTACTTCAGCCATTGGGTATTCGGGCAAAGAACGAGGTTCTCAACGCACTAATCCAAGGCCTTCTACTCCATCAGTGACCAGTGTTGGCAGTGTTGGCACTCCTAAACCGAGATGCCAGTACTGCAATAAAGCTCATTTTGGTGAATGCCGATTTAAGAGTGGGGCTTGTTACCGATGTGGTTCTTTTGACCATTTCCTCAGAGATTGTCCAGAAAGGGTTGAAAAAGAAGTTGAACATATATCGAAGCCGAGTAATCTAGTTTCGAGGGGCAGACCACCTCGACCATCCGATAATGTCAGTGGTAGTCGAGGAGCTACAAAAGATACTATAGGTAGGCCTGAGGTACGAGCACCTGCTAGGACATATGCCATTCGTGCCAGAGAAGATGCTTCAGCACCCGATGTTATTACTGGTACATTTTCTTTACTTGATACTAATATTACTGCATTGATTGATCCTGGTTCTACGCATTCATATATATATGTGTTAAACTTGCAATTGTTAAAAATTTATCTGTTGAACCTACTGAATTTGTGGTTAAAGTCTCGAACCCCCTGGGCCAGTCTGTGTTAGTGGATAAAATTTGTAAAAATTATCCACTGATGGTAAGAGGTTATTGTTTCCCGGCTGATTTGATGTTACTGCCATTTGATGAATTTGACGTGATATTGGGTATGGATTGGTTAACCCAGCATGATGCGGTAGTAAATTGTAAACAAAAATATATTGTGTTAAAATGTCAGAATGGTGAGTTGCTCCGGGTTAAATCTGATCAGACAGAGGGGTTATCTGATATGATTTCAGTAATGGCAGCACAGAGGTATGTCAAAAAGGGGTATGATGCTTACTTGGCTTATGTACTCGACACCAAGGTATCTGAGTCAAAGATACAGGCAGTTCTAGTGGTACGTGAATTTTCGATGTGTTTCTAGAAGAATTACCAGGATTGCCACCAGAAAGAGAAGTGGAATTTTCTATAGATTTGATTCCGGGAACTACTCCGATCTCCATAACTCCGTACCGGATGGCTCCTATGGAATTAAAAGAGTTAAAGACGCAATTGCAAGAGCTTGTTGACAGGGGTTTTGTTCGACCGAGTCATTCACCTTGGGGTGCTCCGGTTCTGTTTGTGAAAAAGAAAGATGGGTCTTTGAGATTGTGTATCGACTACCGACAGCTTAATAAAGTAACCATAAAGAATAAGTACCCGTTACCCCAGATTGATTATTTATTTGATCAGCTGAAAGGTGCTACTATGTTTTCAAAGATTGATCTTCGATCAGGTTATTATCAGTTACGGGTAAAGGAGTCAGATGTGCCAAAACAGCCTTTAGAACCAGGTACGAGCATTATGAGTTTCTAGTTATGCCGTTTGGGCTAACTAATGCACCTGCAGTATTCATGGATTTGATGAACCGGATATTTAGACCGTACTTAGACAGATTTGTAGTAGTATTCATTGATGATATTTTGGTTTATTCTCGGGATGAAGAATAACATGCAGAACATTTAAGAATTGTGTTGCAAATTCTACGAGAGAAGCAGTTGTATGCTAAATTCAGTAAATGTGAATTTTGGCTTCGAGAAGTGAGTTTTCTTGGACACATTGTATCTGCCGAAGGCATCAGGGTAGATTCAAGTAAAATCTCAGCTATTGTCAATTGGAGTCCACCGAAGAATGTATCTGAAGTTAGAAGTTTCTTGGGTTTAGCTGGTTATTATCAGAGATTTGTACAGGGATTCTCTATGATAGCTTCTCCAATGACTCGATTATTGCAGAAAGATGTAAAGTTCGAGTGGACTGATGAATGTCAACAAAGTTTCAACCGATTGAAAGACCTATTAACGAAAGCACCTGTATTAGTGCAGCCTGAACCGGGTAAGGAATTTGTTATTTACAGTGATGCCTCATTAAATGGTTTAGGTTGTGTTTTGATGCAAGAAGGTAAAGTAATAGCCTATGCTTCAAGACAACTTAAACCACATGAAAGAAATTACCCAGTACATGATCTTGAATTAGCTGCTATTGTATTTGCGCTGAAGATATGGCGGCATTACTTGTACGGTGAGAAATGTCATATTTATACTGATCATAAAAGCTTGAAATATTTGATGACACAGAAAGATTTGAATTTGAGACAACGTAGGTGGCTTGAACTGATAAAGGACTATGATTTGATTATTGATTACCATCCGGGTAAGGCTAATATTGTAGCTGATGCTTTGAGCCAGAAATCTCTGTTTGCTTTACGAGCTATGAATACCCGGTTATCATTGACTGATGATGGTTCAATCCTAGCTGAATTGAGAGCTAAACCGACATTTTTACAGCAAATATGTGAAGCTCAGAAGAATGATGAGAAGTTACAGGTTAAACGAGCACAGTGTGAGTCAGGTAATGATTCTGAATTTCAGATTGGTTCTGATGATTGTTTATTATTCAGAGGTAGGGTATGTGTACCTCAGAATTCAGAGCTAATACAGAAGATTCTACGCGAGGCCCACAGTAGTACTATGTCTGTACATCCGGGGAGTAATAAAATGTATAATGATCTGAAAAAGATGTACTGGTGGTCGGGAATGAAACGTGATATCTCTGAGTTTGTATCAAGGTGTTTAATATGTCAACAAGTTAAAGCTGAACATCAGGTACCTTCAGGGTTACTTCAGCCAATTACTATACCGGAATGGAAATGGGAAAGAATTACTATGGATTTTGTATCGGGGCTACCTTTGTCTCTGAGGAAAAAAAATGCTATTTGGGTAATTGTTGATCGATTAACAAAGTCAACTCACTTTATTCCGGTACGTATGGATTATTCTTTAGATAAACTAGCTGAACTGTACATATCAGAGATTGTCAGGTTACATGGAGTGCCTGTCTCCATTATATCATATAGAGATCCCCGATTTGCGTCTCGTTTCTGGGACAAATTGCAAGAAGCCTTGGGTACTCAGTTGTATTTCAGCACTGCATTTCATCCTCAGACAGATGGTCAATCTGAGCGTGTAATTCAAGTATTGGAAGATATGCTCCGATGTTGTATACTAGAGTTTGAAGGTAATTAGGAGAGGTATCTACCTTTAATTGAATTTGCTTACAATAACAGTTATCAGTTTAGTATTAAAATGGCTCCGTATGAAGCTTTGTATGGTAGAAAATGTAGAACACCGTTATATTGGACAGAGCTCAGTGAAAGGAAGATACATGGGGTTGATTTGATCCAGGAAACAGAAGAAAAAGTAAAGGTTATTCGAGATAGTCTAAAAGCAGCTTCCGATCGTCAAAAATCATATGCCGACCTTAAGCGAAAAAAGATTAAATTTCAAGTCGGTGACAAGGTATTTCTGAAAGTGTCTCCTTGGAAGAAAGTTCTTCGATTCGGTCGAAAGGGTAAATTGAGTCCAAGATTTATCGGGCCCTATGAAATCATAGAAAGAATTGGACCGGTCGCTTATCGATTGCCATTACCACCGGAACTTGATAGAATCCATAATGTTTTTCATGTATCTATGTCACGACGATATCGATCAGATCCTTCACATGTTATTTCTCCGACAGAAATAGAGATTCAACCGGATATGACTTACAGTGAAGAACCGGTCAAGATATTGGCACGGGAGACAAAAGAGCTTAGAAATAAAAAGATAAATTTGGTGAAAGTATTGTGGCAAAAGCACGGGATTGAGGAAGCAACATGGGAACCGGAGGAGGCAATGAGAAAACAATACCCAAACCTCTTTACTGGTAAGATTTTCGAGGACGAAAATCCTTAAAAGGGGGAGAGAGTTGTAATGGCGTAAATTCAATGTTATCGGAACAGTGGTTTCGTCACCACAAATCCGATTTAAAGAGAAATTTATTTCAATATTTTTGCTTGAAAATTTATATGATAGGAAAATCGTATGAAATATTGATAGGAAAATTTTATCAATTTAGTGATTAGTTAGAAAAAGAAATTATTGAAGAAATTGGGTAAAATAAGGTATCGGGACCTCTATCTCGTAAAATCGAGTCAAAAATAATTTTATAAATATTTATGAAATGTTATTAATGTGGTATTAAAATTTCGTTATGAAATTTTAATGTTTGGGTAGTCAATTAAATGAAAAGGACTAAATTGTAATAGGTGTAAAAGTTGCTAGAGTGATTAAATAGCTTAAGAGTCTAATGAGAAAGGATTTAAAAGGCAATTAGACCCAAAAGTTATTTGGGCTGGACGGCAAGGGTATGAAATCAGCAGAAAAATTGATAAATTAAGGGTAAAATTAGAATATTGCAAAATTAACTAAATAAAACTAGGACTAAATAGGAAATATCTAGATTTCTCTTCATTTCTCTTCAATTCTAGCAGCTAAAAACGCCATAGGAGGGTTCTCTAAGCTGGTATTTCATAATTTTTGCACCAAATCCAGAAGATTCAAATACGAAGCTAGATCGAGGAAAGGAAAAAGTTCGGGATTAATAGATTTTTACTGTTTACAAACAAGTATCAAGGTAAGTTCGTGTAACTTGAATTATATTCTTAAATGCTTGAAATGCATGTTTTTGATATGAATATGATTTGAATGTTCATTGTATGAAAATTTATGAAACATTGATATATTTGATAAAATGGGAAGAAATCCCGTTTGAATGAAAGGAAAATTCGATGGATATCTGAAAAAGAATTGACGGTAAAAATGATCTAGCCCGGACGGGTGATCCTATCCTGATATAGCCCTCCCGAAGAATATGTGTAAAATGGATTTAGCCCAGACGGGTAATCCGAATTAGGGTCTGAATTTAGCCTGGACTGGTAATCCCGACAATACTCTATGAGTTTATATTGCAGGGGATTTAGCCTGGACTGGTAATCCCGCTGCAAGGTTGAGGTTCGCGGGAGTGTGCTCTCTGAAATGGAAATGTGCGCACATGAATATGAATTGACGGACCCGGAATTGTACACTAAAAGTGTACCTCTGAAAATCCATCGAAATTCCGATAAATTCAACGGGATAAATATGAAAAATAATAAGGGAATGAAAATCATGGTATTGATGAGTACATCAATCATGGTATATATATTATTGATACATGGAAATTATTGTACTAACTTGAATGTTGAGTTTGTGCATGTTAGGGTAATAATGCATTGAATGGATATATAAATGTTTATTATATTGTATTGAAAATATTAGGTAAGTATAATTCTTGTTACATGAGCTTACTAAGCACAAAGTGCTTACCCCATTTCCTTTTTCCCTGTTTTGTAGTGTTAAGAGCTCGGAGGTCGGATTTGGTCGGGGACACATCACACTGTCAACCTCAGGATTTCGGTATATAAAGAAACTTTATTTTGGAAATCAATGGCATGTATAAGCTAACAAAGTAAATGTTAACGTGAAATGAATGTAAAGTTAGCCATTAGTATGGTTAACAAACCTGATTATAGATATGTGATGACGTTATCTTATATAAATGCATGAATCTATCATGAAAATATGTTGAATTGAAAAAAAAAATTAATTCGTAAACTCCGGTAATGCCTCGTACCCTATTCTGGCAATGAATACGGGTAGGGGTATTACAACAAATCCCTCAACAAAACTAAAACTAAATAATTGAAAAAACCTCCCTAACATTTTAACTAATCTAATTCTATCCACTCCCATTCAATCCTACACCAATGGCCAAAATCATACTATTATTAATTTTTTTATAATTTATCAATCACATGATTTTATGAAATATATTCAAATGGATAACATCCTTTAAATGTTAAAATTATCAAATCATCGAGATTAAAATCGTATGACATAGAATTCCGTGTATTGATTTAATAATTAGGATGTTTATTATTTCAAATGTGGTTTGAGTCAAGTCATGCTAATCGCAAGACTATTAGAATTTTACTCTTCTTTTATAATTAAAAAAAAAAAGAAAGAAAAATCGTATGATATAGTTATTATTTTAGTTTTTGAAATCAATACCTAATTATCACTTTGATAGTTATTTATTTATTTATATTAATTTGACTCTTATACTTTTATTCTGTATACCTATTACCCAACTTATAATTTATGTTAAAAACAAATCATTTCATCCGATCAAATGCTGCCTCATATAAAAAAATAAAAATTCATTTAAAATATTAGAAAATTCATAAAAATTTCCATAAAATTATAAAATAAATTCATATTCCTTTTAAAAACCAAAAATACCAAACAAATAATTTTTAAAAATTTTATGATTTTTAAAATATTTGTTTAATTTTCAAAAATAGATTATAAATCTTTTGGTTTTTATGATTTTTTTTAAAATTTAAAAAGTATTAAGTATTTTTTATTTTTTTCTTGACACATGGCAATATACCATTGGTTGGCTTAATGTTCTTTTTAAAAGAATTTTGGATTTGGGTAACAATAATTATAGAATCAAATTACATAAGCTAAACTGAACCCTAAATTGATAAAAATAGTATGGGTACCAAAATGATAATTTAGATATATTAGGAGGAGAAAAGAGGCGAAAAACCATGCACGAAAACTCCATGAACCAATAGCTTATATTCCTTCGAGCCCACCAAAAAAAGAAATAACCAAGACCAAAATCACACATGTTTCATTGGGGTTAGGGAGACGAGTAGTCCATTAAAGTCCAACAAAGACGATTAGTTTCCTTTCCCTATTTTGCATGAGGATCACCTAGAATCTCACAGTTGCTGCCTTTTCTTTTATAGCATATATAGGAACACAACAAGTTCCTTTACCTCCCAAGACTATTCTCTTCATTTTTTTTTTATATATAACAACATTGTTTGTCTGCTGAAACGAAGATCATGGAAAACAAGGACCATTTTAAGGGTCTAAAGAGGCGTTTGGCTTTTGATGATGAAGATTCCGACCAAGTTCTCCGTTTCAAAGTTTTGTTACCCAATGGGACTAGTGTTGGACTAGCTTTGAAAAACACTGAGTCTGAAATCTCATTTCAAGGTTTCATTGAGTTGATTAAGGACACTTATGACATGGTTAAACGTCAATCTGGTTCGTTTAAAAGGAAAAGAATGATAGATTGGAAGAATGAAAAGTTATGTCTCGAGGATATAAATGGGGTTAAAACTAGGAGCAGGATTGATTTGCGGTGTTTTAAACAGCACAAGTGTCATGTTTTAAAACTTCATGTGAGTCCTGTTTAGATGTATTTAAAGACATGATAGAAGTAAAAGCATGTGTTTTTTATGACTTACTACTTGTTGTTTGTTTTGATAATCAGGATGGCTCTGGAAAGTTCGCCAATACTTTTGAGGTAGTGTCTTTTTTTCTTTCTATTTTGGGGATCACTGTCGTTTTAAAATTGTTGGTTTATTTTATTTATTGTTTATGAGTTGCAAGTAACTTTGTTATGGCTATTTGTATGTTACATAACTAGATATGAGCATGTGATGGCCTTTTGAAGATCATATATACACCTGAGAATGAGTGAATAACTTAGTAAAACTGGCATGTATTTTACTGAGAAACCATAACTAGTTCTTGGATGAATTTGTTGGTTTTCAGAATATGTGGGATTTGACCCCGGATACAGATTTGTTAATGGAGTTACCAGAAGAATACACTTTTGAAACTGCTCTTGCAGATTTGATTGTAAGTTTGATCGCGCTTATGAGATTCTGGATTTTCTTTTTATGTTTAATTTGTTGTTAAAATTGGTGCTTACACTTTCCTTCCGGTTTAACAGGACAATTCCTTGCAGGCAGTGTGGTTGAATGATGTAAACCATAGGAGATTGATAAGGTTTGAAATTATTTGTAAAATTGATGGTTTATTTAATGATGGTTATATCTGAACCAGTGTATGGCTGTATTTTGTTCTTAGCTTGAACTTATTCTGTTGTGGAATAAATTAATTTCAGATAGTGAACTGAAGGTGTAATGAAACTAATGATTTGATTGTATATATGACTGGTTGAGATTATTGATTATGGCCAATGCCTTGAGCTTTAGACGTATGATTTATTCTCACTTAGATTATTCCAACAATTTCGTTAATATATGATGTGGTTAAGAATTTGTTTGTTATCTGTCTTTTTCATACACATTGATTTGTTTTCTTAAATTTACGCCAGAGTTTCCTGAAGGCCTATATGTATTTAAATGGAGTCTTAAATATTCTAGCCTCTTTATGTATTGTGTGTTTTTTATGATGTGTTGCTTTTCCTCATAATAAAAAATAAACTGTTTTCATCATACTTTTTATGGCTAATCGCTATTTTAATGTTTTTGAAGTGTGGATGTTCTTGAGAGTGGAATCTCAATTTTTGACACTGGACCTGGAATGGACAACAGTGATGAAAACTCTATTGTGAAGTGGTATGTTTATATGAAGTCCTTTTTCTCTTCTTTTATATTTATGTTTTTGTTTTTTTTGGCTACGACTTGGTTTGGCACTTTGGGTTACTTTTCTTCTGTAGTCAGGTAAGACAGAAGTTAAGTTATGCTTGATGTATTCAACAGCTACACTTTTCAACCAGCCTTTTTAGATATTCTCTCATCCATCCACACCGGTTTGTTCATGGTTCAAAGTTTCGAACTTAAGTGGGACATATTTTGGAAGGAAATATGCACTATAGACTTCTACTGGTTGTGTTTCTTAATCATAGTTTTTCTTTTTGAGTTTTGCTAATGAATTCAAGTTTATTTCACTTATTTTATTCAGGGGAAAGATGGGTGCCTCTCTAAACAGGTTATATAAACAACAGGCAATAGGGTGCAAACCACCATTCTTAGTGGTACAAAATCTGTGAAACTCATGTATTTCTTTGGTTAGACACATTAGTATCTCTGTCTGAGATTTGACATAATTGAAGCTTGCCTTTTATGTTTGCACACAAAGATTCTAATGTTGGTTAGAAGCTCTCACTTTGGCTTTCATAACAATGCAGCCCTTTTTTGGCATGTTTGGATATGGAGGACCTATTGCATCTATGCATCTAGGGAGGTATGACCTATTTGACAAACCACATGTCCTTTCCTCTGTTTTATGCTGATAGAATCATTTCCTAGAGAATTAATAGATTTTGTAGTTATATTTTTTCCCGTCTTCATATAGCTGTGTTGAAGTCTCTTCCAAGACAAAACAATCCAAGAAAGTTTACAAGTTACGTCTTGCACGAGAGGCTTTACTTGGCAATTCTGGCTCTGAATGTAGTTGGAGTGTAAGATAGTCTTATTATTAATTTCCCTAAAGAATAAGTTTTTATAGAAATTATTTTTTTTATGAAATTTTCTCAGAAGTTTGTTGCATTATGTCATCAAAATCTTTTTACATTAGACTGATGGAGGCATTAGGGATCCTCTTGATGAAGAAATCAAGGAATCACCCCATGGGAGCTTTACAAAGGTTTACTCTTCTGTATATTCCCTTTAATTTTCATGTATTGTTGTTTTTGAGGTTAGATCCTGCATTCTATTTGTGCATAAGAATCATTTTAGCTAGGTGAGCTGTTTGCGTTTTATTTGTCTCAGTTCATGTATTTATTGTATTCACAGGTGGTGATATTAAATCCTGTAGTGAAAAACTTGGACATATCTAAGCTCCAATGTAAGCTGAAAGACATATACTTCCCATATATTCAGGTGTGAGTTTATCCTTTGACTTCATGTATTGTGATTTAATTAAGCTTTGCCAACGAAACATGGCAACATGTTTCTCATTTAGTTGAGTTTCTTTTTCTGAATTTTGGGTTCTGTTGATACTAAAAATGGGCATCATCCTTTCTCCTTTTGGAAATTTTTTCCAATTACATTTATACCTGCCAAATTGGCTGGTGTATGCACATATATTTATGTGCTTTTCTGTTATATTTTTATGTTGGAATCTGTTCTAGCTTTCAACTAGTAACTGTAAGCATTTGTTTGAATTTCATTGTCATCTATTCTAACCTACTATTTAGTAGTAACATTTTCAGTTTCAACTTTTAGTCAAAATCCTAATTGCGTTCATGTAACAATTTGTTGACCTGCAGTGTGATGAGTTGTCCAACGTTGGCAGGACTATTACACCTGTTGGGTTCCAGGTTTAGTAATCTGGCAGTAACTTATTAATTTTGACATGGCTTTTGTTGTTACTCCTAATAGTCAAGTTGTGGACTGTGTGGGAAGTCATTTTGGGAGTAATAAAGGATATTGTTGCTGTTTAGGTTAATGGTCTTGATTTAACTGAAATTCAAGGCGGTGAAATTGCAACCACCAACTTGCATTCTTGCAATGGTCCTGAGTTTACTCTATTAATGCGCTTTTCCCTTAAGAAGGAGAAAATTTCAACCAGTGCTTCAGGTAGTTATCATTCTTACTGTTTTACTGCTTTTATTGATGCCATTCTTGCTGCTTATGGAACAACCATATTTTTCCTGGTCTTATGCTGCTGAGGTTTTTTATTTTCCAGGTTCAAGGGCTCCTCAAATAGCAAATGCACGCCTCAAATGTATTTATTTTCCTATCCGTCAGGTATTTGGATGATTTGTTTCCTTTTTGTAGCTAGGCTCTGCAGAAGTACTATAAATAATGTTTTACAGGGGAAGGAGAATATTGAGAGGATTTTGGAGAGTTTGGATGCTGAAGGATGTGGAGTTGGAGAAAACTTTGAGAATTATAGTCGTGTCTCAATTCGTCGACTTGGTCGTCTACTTCCAGATGCTCGTTGGGTTAGTTTCCTATCAAGCTTGCGAATGTCAAGTTGTTTTTCATATATCTTACATTGTAATTGTGGTATCTCCGTTTTTAAGAATCCTCCCCGAGGAGATACTTTTTATTCGTCTATAATCATTTAAATTCATATGTATTAGTGCTTCTTTGTGGTGATGCTGTTTGGTTAAAAACTCCAATAATTAATTCATAATGTATTTGCTTTACGACAGGCAATACTTCCTTTTATGGATTTCAGGCAGAGAAAGGGAGATCAGTCTCACTTGTTGAAACGATGTTGCTTGAGAGTTAAATGCTTTGTTGGTAGAGTGCATTAAATTTAAGAGAAAGTCCTTTATATGCTTACTTGTAATGTTCCTTTTCTTTCTCTATTATCATTATGCTTCAAGCAAGCACTTTTTTGGTTGCAGAGACTGATGCTGGATTTAATCCAATGCCTTCAAAAGTAAGCAACTTTTTGTCTCCTACATATATGTTTCACCAGCATGGTTTCTGAATTTTTCATAGCATGCTGTTACGCCAATATATATGGTTCTATTCTAATTTTTGTTGCCAGTTAACTTGCTTGAGTTATTCCTGGCTTGCTGCTCTACATGACGGTTTTCATTCTTAGTGTGTGCATTTACGGTGCATTTTAGTTAACAATCAGGTGATGGATTGAACAAGTTTAATTAACAATATTTTTATGTTGTGTATTTTTTCCAGACTGATTTGGCACACCATAGTCCTTTCTCCATTGCTCTAAGGAACTTTGGCAATAGGCCTCAGGACAAAGAAAAAGGTGAACTTTTTTTTTTTTGTTTTGCTCCATGCTGAATTTGTTAATTTTACTTTGCTTATGATCCTCTTTAATTGAATATTCTTGAATCTATAGATGTTGAAATTGAAATTCATAGAGATGGAAAACAGTTAACACCTGTGCAACTGGAAAGGGAGTACCGGGAATGGCTTCTTCTAATGCATCATAGGTATGATGAAGAAATCGACTCTGGTGAGGATCCGCCTGTTCTTATTGTCAATCCCTTGAACAAGAAGGCACTAGGAATATCATCTGATGGTATGTATTTTCTCTTAAGCAGTTTGACATATAAATGCATGTTTGATTGATCTGCTATTGTTTTCCTTACGTCTTGTCTTTGTAGTTGACATGTTTCTTTCCATTCCGTTTTAGTAGATATTATTTACATGTACTATTGCCTCTTTTCAACTTGCAGTTATAAGGGTTCATCAAGCTCTAAAGAGAAAGGAATTATTGTGGAAAAGTGGCCAGAAAATCAAAGTTCTCAAGGGTGCATATGCAGGGTGTTATAAGAACAACGTCTATGCTACAATAGAATATTTCTTGATTGAAGGATTTGAGGGGGATTCTGGTGGTAAGCATTTTATTAAAGCAAAGAAGCTCAATCTCCCATTTTCTAATGTCTTATAATTCGTTATTGAATTTTGTACATCTAAGTGGCTTTTGATTGATTGGTGCATCATTTATTTGTTTTCTATAGGAGAAGCTCGGATTATATGCAGGTAACCTTATAGTTTTCCTTTCTAAGTTTCTTGTATTTCTTTTAATCTTGTTTAGTAATGACTAATGTGTATGTCCATTTCTGTATGGAAGGCCACTAGGTACAGAAAATGGTTGTGAACTTTCTGTAAAGGGTGGAACACCCAATTTAAATATTCAGGATTCATTGTCTCTTCCAATTAGCGTGATTGATTCGGGAAAGGTTAACTTTTACCGTAAATTCTTCTACTACTGTGAAACCTATTAGCAACTGCGTTATATGGTTGAGTAACATGCTCAATTCTGAGCCATTTGCAGTGCATAGCCATTAATGATTCTGATTGGGAGCGTCAACTTGAGAAACACAACCAGAAGACTCCCTCAAGAATTGATCTGCTCAATGTGAAACAATGTCATTGGTTGGGGATCGATGGGGTCGGTTGATATTCAATTGTGATATCCTCCTATTCCTTTGTTTTATCTGTTGGCCTATGGTTTTTGGCATTTTCATAACAGAAAGTTTGGCTGTTCTTGTATTAGGCTTTTCCAACCAGTCTCACGATACCTGCTGGACAAAACCCTCCAGACGACATTGTCGCTGTTTTTCGTCCGAGTAGTTTCGAGGTTTCTAAGGTTTCAAATTACTTGGACCAGAAGGACATTGTGAAGACTAATTTAGAGATGTTAATGAAAGTACAATATAGAACTGAGAACCATCGAGATGCTAAACAAATTAACTCGCTTCGCATAGCACCTTCATCCTTCAAAGGGTTTCATGGCTTATATAAATTTCCACTTGGGGTTAAGTTCCCTCACTTGTTTAAGAAAGCAGGTGCATATACATTTTCATTCTCCAGTGTGAGTAATTCAAGAGAACTCTTTTTCCTACTTTTGAGTTTATACAATACTATATGTTTTGAAGCTTCTTCTGGTCATGCAATCTAATGGAAGCTTCACATTTATTAGGAACATTCTCGTTGTCAGAATTACAATTTAACAATAACGGTGGTTCCTTCAGAAAAGGTTGGAAAGTGGCAGCTACTGGGTGATACACGGTTTCCATCTTATAGTGTAAGGTAGGGAATCTTGAGGATATGATTTCTGGATTTGGGTGTTTAGCAACTTCCTTGACAAATGAAGTTAATGTATATATCAACAAATATTCTCATTTAGAACTACATTGTAGAAGTTTAAAATGAGATCATTTTTTCCACCCTTCTCTTACTCTATGGACATTGGACAGGGTCGGTTCATGTTTTCCACCCTTCTCTATTGCATGCTATGACATATATGACAACCGAATGTCATTTACCTCCATTCCTGACTTAAAGATCACTCTCGGTATGAATGAATATTTGAGTGTTGATGTGGTCAAGATGAAGCCATCCCTTTCGTCTGATAAGTTGGCCATTGTTATCGAGGTATGTTCTTTCATAAATCTTTTTGCCTCTTGAAAGGAATTACATTTATATGCCTAAAACTGTGCAAATAATTTTCTATAGGATGTCATGGTTGAAACTAATGGGTTAGACTCAATCCGGCCAAATTATGCAGCCACCTTGATGATATATATTCAAGATGAGTCGACATCGATTCCTTTGGAATGTCAAGGTATTCTGCCCTACATTAATTATTCTGCAAGCAAAAGCTTTAGTTTAGAAACAAGTCTAATCATTTATGTTTTACTGTTTTTTTTTGCGCATATTAGTTACTCCTGGAGCTTTACACCGTATCGAAGTCAGTTCACAACTTCCTGGAAAGCAATTACTCCCAGGTTTTGTAATTGAGCAGTTTGTGCTAGAGGTGAGACTTTGTTATCATTTTAATGCCAATTGTTTGCTTCTACACACAGAAGGAGAGCCTCTTTTTATTTTTCTCTCTTTCATATAACCTTTTTCTGTGGTTGTGAGTGGAAACAGTAGCACATAGGCCATAAGATTGTAATCTGAAATTATACACTGGACATGTGGTCTTCATATTACTAGCACTATAATGTGCTTTTGTAGATGTTCGATGTGTATGGAAATCATGTTGAAGAAGGATTAGAAGTTCAATTCCAATTGAATGGTTTTAGCATCCCAGGTCTAATAGGCTCAAAGCATAAGGTTGGTTCTTTAAACTTCTCTTTGTCGGCTCTCAAAGGGGGAATAAAAGTGTCGTACTAATTTATACTGCATGTTCAATATTTTTCATGAATTTGATGCTAAAACTTATAGTCAAAATTACACTTTTTGAGATAAAAGCATGATGGTGTTCTTAGGTGGATAACCTTGGACGCATTGACCTTGGAGGCCTACTGAAAGTCACTGCAGGTTATGGAAAACAAGGTATGCACCTTCCTTCTTTAGATAGTTGGTGTTTCTTGGCAAAGTTGTCCCATTGAAAAGACAGTGAATTTCCTTTCAATATAAATCATATGTTGTTAGTTTCAAATTCTATTAATTTTTCCAGATCAGTTGTAACTATACTTTTAGCTGATTTTTTTTCCTGCATGCCTTGCTCCTGCAGTGTCTCTATCTATTTTACATGGTGATAAAGTAACTTTCAAGCAAGCATTTCAAACCGAGAAAAGGGAGCTACGAATATCATCAAGTGTCAGTAATTATTCACTCTTGTTTCATTTTCATCATTGCTAATATTTCCATAAACTTTTCTGTTTACTATAATGTTTTCTCAGATACCTGAGCACTGCCTTGCTGGTTCTACACTGGAAAATATAAGTTTTGAAGTTATAGACTCGACGGGGGATGTTGATGGAACTTTTCATGATGATGAAAAGTGTGGCCGGTTCCATACACTGGTAGTTAAGTCGGAATCACATCAAATAGATGATTCCATTCGCTATGCATTCAAGCATGGCCGCTGCAACATAGCTTCTTTACCCCTTCCTCAAACTGAAGGGCCCCTTTTCTTCAAAGCTTTTCATTCTCGATACACTCAGCTATATTGCGATGTCGAGGTTGGAAAAAAATCTTGTGTCTATATTTTGATTACTATTTCATAAGCAAAATTGCTGATTTCTTTCTGCAGATTTCTCTTGTTCATGCTCCAAATGTTGACACCGATGAGAATGAGGTCCAGTCTTCAGATGGAAAGCTGATGCTCCTGCAGAATTCACCATTTTTCAATAATGGCAATGTAGGAAACCTACTGGCCCTAGTGAAATATGACGAGGTAAGGTGACCTGTCCAAAGGGTGCAGATTTTATCGATGTAACTGCAGTTGAATTTTTAAAATGGACTGTTTCTCGAACAGGGACTAAAGAGTGAATTATGTAAACATGGTGAGCGTGTTGGAAAATTGGAAAATTATCTGAAGACTCTTAATAACCGGAAGACAGACATCGAGCTCTATATGTCTGAATTGCAAGGTTGTTTTTCTAGCATGTTTTATTATATTGTTTTCTAAACCAATCATTTGTATAATGAACATGGTTTGTTTATAAGATGTCTCATTGTTTTCTCGTTTCTCCTTTTAAACTTATCATATTAGAAAATACGATGTATTTGTTTATCAGCAACTTTTTGCAGATTCTCTGGAACCTGATTTATTAGTGAAAGATCTGGACTGTTTGTCCACGAAAGAAGAAATAACGAAGCTAATCAAGGGAAGAGGTCATTCTGCAGCTTCTACTCTTCTCTGCAGTATTGCTCAAGGACATTGGATGGATGTCATGCAAGATGTAGTAGGTGTTGTAGCCCTACTCGGAACAGTTGGCTCCGTTAAGCTAAGCAGGTTTGCTTTGCTTTATTTTTAAAAAATCTCTTGTGAAACAAAATGAAATATCATAAAATCCTTCTCTAACTCCAACCCCATGGATTACCTTGTTTTTCTCCATTGTAGGATTTTAGCTGAGTACTTGGGTGAAGATCAAATGGTTGCTGTTGTGTGCAAATCCTATGAAGTAGCACGTGCCCTCGAGCAGTATGACCATAAAGGAGAAGTTGATTCTCGGCTTGGTCTGCACGCAGAAGCTACTGCACTTAGCAAATCTATTAGTGGCAGATTTCTTGTAGTATGCCTTGAAGATATAAGGTATGGCATGCATGATAGCTATTGGTTTCAAGATTATTAAAACTTTTCTTATAGACATTGCAAGACTTGGGGATATGATTGTTTTGCGGTCAATGAATTTTGACTCATGTAACGATCATGCAGGCCTTATCTAGGAGGGGTTGAAGTCAATGACCCTCAAAGGAAGCTAATCTTACCGGCTCCTCGGTTACTAAGTGGAAACTACCCTCCAGGTTTTATTGGCTATGCGGTTAATTTGGTTAACTTAGAGCACCCTCATATAGATTACAGGACCGAATCTGGCCACGGTCTGCGTGAGACTCTGTTCTACAGACTTTTCAGCAAGGTTCAAGTGTATGAAACAAGAGAAGAGATGGAAAATGCTCGTAATTGCATAACACACGGCGCTGTGTCTCTGGACGGAGGGATTCTGAGAAAGAATGGCATTATATCACTCGGATTCAGGTACTCAAAACTCTTTCTCACACCATACGAGCATGCATGCATGTTTGTGAATATGTAAGTTTCTTTTGTTATACATGTCTAATTCATTGAGTCTTCATCTTCTAGGAACCCCGAAATATATTTCTCTGTTCAGATCACGAACGTCTCTCCAGAAAGAAAGAAAATCATGGAACAAATCAAGGAAAAACAATTGGAGCTAAGAACAACTTTGCAAGGCATCAATGTAGCAAGCGAAAAACTTGATCGAGCTCGCCATAAGTTCAACAGGAAACAAAAGCAATATCAGAAGTACTTAGATAACATCGATGATGCAATCAACGATACCGTAACTCCGAGTACAACCCCATCGCAATGCACCCAACGGCTCGGAACTCCCTCCAAGGTGATTATCTAAATCCTAAAACATGTTTTTAAGTTCGTATACAGATTTTTCTTTTGGTAAGTTCTAATTTCAGATATGGTTTTAGCTATATGGTAATTTCACAACAGCTGAAACATTATAAAAGATCATAGGAGCTTTTGCATTATCTTTGCAGTGCCCACATTTTGACTTTTTAACCTTTTTTTTTAAATCTTCTTTATTTGCTTTTTAGTATCAAAAATGGATTTTTTTTGTTATATTAAATAAATGGAGCTTTCTTAGTTGTATGCCAGCATTCGGCCATGGATGATATATATATGGAAGATAGTTTTATAATTGCCGGTATTAAAATGTAAGCATATTGTTCATAAAGTGCAAGACTTTGATTGCACCCTTCACCGGCTCATAATTTGTGCCACCTTGTTGTGACTTGTGATTAAGCTTTTTATGATTATTCTTTAGGTTTTTTTTAATATCAATGTTTAATATTCAGTTTTTACCTTTTGAATTGTTCAATAAAGTCAAGATTTTGTCTCCAAATTTTACGAAGAATCTATAAATTATGATCCGAACCCTATAAATATTAAATGATTATAATTTCTTTGATAAGTGATTATACCACGAATGATTCATTTTGACGAGTCATTTTCATTCAACGAAGCCATCGCCTGTCAATGCTCTTGAGCTTTTTTTAAAATTGAGAGACAACCTCAGCTCCACCCCCAATTAAATAAAACCCCTTAGCAAATACTTATTTCCTACATATATCAATATAAATCAGTTTACATGTCTCATTTTAATCTTAAAAAAAATTCTTATTATATTATATTACATGTGGTGATATATTTATTGCATCAGTTGATGAATTGTAAATTTTTATATGGAAATTAAATTCAGGATTAAATTTATAATTTACACAAAATACAAGACTAATATTAAAATTTAACTAAAATAAATAAATATAGGAAAAAGCTAACGAAAACGAAGGAAGAGAGTATTTTTAAAAGGAGAGAGAGAAGAAGGGGCTGTTTGGTTCTTTTGAATCCATTATTATTTTTCTACCAAATCTCCACACTTTTCTTCATCCCTCTCACTTCACCTCAAATTCTTCTTCTTCAAACTTCTATTTCTTTTTTTAAAAAGAGAACTTTATAGAGAAGAAGAGGATCAAGAAAAGAATTTTTTTTTATTTTTATTTTGGGGTGATAGTGGTGACTGGTGAGGGGGATTGTTTTGTAATTTTCATTGGAGTTTTTGGGTGTATTTCAAAAAAAATTAAAAGAAATCTGAGATTTGGGGGTGGCGCTGTACAAAAATGGAGTCGGATACTATCGAGTGCGTATCATCTATAGATGAAATTGTTGAAGATCATGAGATCCCTCACCATAATCTACTCCACCACCCACACCCTCGTCATGCCCCTCATCATCAATTTTCATCGTCAAAGCCTCATCACAACGGCACTAATAATGTTAATAGTATTAGCAATATCGTGGGTCCAACGGCGATTGCTCCGGCTGCTAGTGTCCATGAATTGTTAGAATGTCCTGTTTGCACCAATTCTATGTATCCACCAATTCATCAGGTATTTTCATGTCTCTCTTGCAGTTTTTTTTTCTGCCTCTTTTTGTTGTTGATTTTGTTGAATTTTGATTGGGTCGCTGTGTATTTGGGTGGGATTTTTTGTTATGTTTTATTGCAATGAAAGATGTTAAATCTGGGATTTGAATGTTCAGATTTTTCTTAAGCCTGATTATTAATTAGGGAAGAACCTTTTTTCTTGCGGTTTCTTTTAAATTGTAACATGATTGTATGTGCTTGCAAGACTTCGTCGGGTCTCCATTTCACTTAAAAATATCATGGAGTTGTTTTTACTAAAAATTAAATTATATTTGTCAGATTAATTCTTATTCATTAGATAACAAAGTAAATTTTTTTTTTTAAATTTCATCAATTTTTTTCATTAAAAATTGATACTTATATATTAGAATAAGGTATAAATAATCTTGTCGCGTGTACTATCTAAGTACTTTATCAATAACACTAAATTTTAACAATAAAATTGGATAAAATTCCTAAATTTTAACAATAAAATTGGATAAATTTCTTAATAAAAATGATTAACTTACTCTTAATAGAATAATGAACTTCCATTATAGTTTTACCAAAAATCACCTCGTCCTCTGGAAATACCTTTGACCTCCGAGCAAACCCGTCATCAACCGCAAAACCCATATTTGTTCATCAACATGCATATTCTTTTACATGTTTTTCTTCATTAACAATGGGTAAAGTCCATAGCTGAAACTGTGCTTGTCAATTGCTTCTCTCTAGCTAATAGAGAGAAGAAACATTGGAATAGTTTGAGATGTTCCTATCTTATATGTTATGTTGGACACTGAGATCTGTAAATATTAGATATAAATTTCTTTTAACACTAGAGCTTTTTTTGCAGTGCCACAATGGACATACACTTTGTTCTACCTGTAAAATACGAGTACACAACCGGTGCCCAACTTGTCGGCAGGAACTCGGTGATATTAGATGTTTAGCATTGGAGAAAGTTGCCGAGTCCCTTGAGTTACCTTGCAAATACTACAAGTTGGGGTGCCCGGAAACATTCCCCTATTACAGCAAACTCAAACACGAGGGGATTTGCATCTACAGACCATACAATTGTCCATATGCTGGTTCAGAGTGTTCCGTTGTTGGGGATATCCCATTCCTTGTTGCCCATTTGAGGGATGATCATAAGGTCGACATGCACACCGGCTGCACATTTAATCATCGATACGTGAAATCCAACCCTCGGGAAGTTGAAAATGCTACATGGATGCTAACAGTAAGTTCTATTATCTTTTATAGCTAGTGGTCTGTAATAGTCTCCTAGCATGAATCCTATTTGCTGCTATTTGTCAGGTATTCCATTGTTTTGGTCAGTATTTCTGCCTACACTTTGAAGCCTTCCAGTTGGGAATGGCTCCAGTTTACATGGCATTTATCCGTTTCATGGGTGACGAGACGGAAGCTAGGAACTATAGCTACAGCCTTGAAGTCGGAGCAAACGGACGGAAACTTATATGGGAAAGCGCCCCACGTAGCATCCGTGATAGTCACCGGAAAGTCAGGGACAGCCATGATGGTCTAATTATCCAACGAAACATGGCACTTTTCTTCTCCGGTGGGGATAGAAAGGAGCTGAAACTGAGGGTTACTGGACGAATATGGAAGGAACAACAAAATCCAGATGCCAACATGTGCATACCAAACTAATGTAGTTGAGTGGATTGATTTTGATAACCTTTTTTCCTTTTCATCTGTTCCGATCTGTTTCTGCGGTGTGTTCAACCTCTACGAACCCTTTTCCGGCATGTTGTAATGGATGAAAGTTTTCAGCTTTTATCAAATGTGCAAAATAAGAATTATCTTTTTCTCCAAGCTTTAGTTTTGCGATAATATGACCATAAAAGTTCATGCGATATTCAGATTTGAACCTGTGCCAAACCTTAAACATTCTCAGTGGATATTAGTAATTTTTCATTAGGTTAAATCACTATTTTGAGGTCTGAATTTGGCAACTTTTATACATTGGGACCTGAATTTTTTTTGTCCAGTTATCCCATTAAGGCCTAGACTTTTTTTGTCCAAGTTAGATCCTAAACTAGGCAATTATTCCCACATCGAGACTTTGAACTTTTTTTTCAAGTTAGTCCTTGAAAACATTAAAATTCAAACTCTAGTGTGACAACAATTGTCAAGTTCATGCCCCAAATAGTGATTTAACCTTTTTTTCATTTAATTAATTGCCTTGGCTGGGAAGAAAATTGATCTGCAAGTCCCTCATAATCATTCATTACATTCATATCATCATATAATTTTGAATGACAAGTCTCAATTGCTTCTCTCTGATCTTTCTAACAACAATTATTCAACCAGTATTGCCATCAATATTTAGAAATCAGAGAGTGACTCTAGAACCTAATTTTCTTTAATCCCCTAATTACAGATACACAAGCTGATAAAATTAAGTCCATAAATGAACATATTAGATCTTACCTTATCCTTCAAAACAACGGAGCTACTTCCTGCTATCAGAATGGTTGCTTTGCATCAACAGGATTCGAATCTGAAACCGACTCCATAACGGTAGCTTCCTCAATAGACCCTTCACTCTCATCTTCATCCGGCACTTCACCATTTTCATTTGCCACGGTTGAGTCAGATTCATCTTCTTTCTTCCCAAATAACTTAGATGGAAGAATAGATGAGACAGCCGCTTTTGCACTTCTCTTGGCTGCTTCTGCAGCTTCAATTTCTCGAGCTTTAGCTTCAGCTTTAATTCTCTCTTTCTCCTCCATAAGCTTTGTTAAATCATCTTCTCTCCCTACATTTCTTAACAACTCTTTAACATATTCGTGCAACTCCTCAGTGAAATCAGAGCTTTCCTCTTCCAACATCTCATCAACCATTTTCAGCACATCATCGAACTTCCCCACATCGCTAAGCGCTTTCATTATAAACTTATAGCTCGAATCATCCATCTTAAGCTTCTTCACCATAGTATCATAAAATGTTTTTGCCTCGTCTACTTTCCCAACTTTAACCAATTCATCAACCAATCGATTATAAACAGCCAAGTTCGGCCTCAAACCTGCCTCCACCATCTTCCTAAAATATGAAGCCCCATCATCGATTCTACCCGTTTTAAAACAAGCATCCATCAGCAAAACATAAGTATACTCATCAGGGCTAATCCCTTCATCTCCCATTCCACCATATAGTTCCTCTGCTTCACACAACAATCCATTTCGACATAATTGATCAATCAAATTGTTAAACGACAAAGTATCCGGACTACACCTATAATCACGCATTGACTTAAAAACATCAATGGCTTCCTTAAACTTACCTTCAGCGCAATATCCATCGACAATCACATTAAAGCTCCCCAAATTCACAGCTAACCTCCTAGGAGGGCTATGCTCATTTTTCATCCTATCAAACAACCTTAAAGCCTCATCGAATTTACCATTCTTACTTAATGCATCCAGAACATAATTATAAGCAACAGCACTCATTTTAACCTTTGAATTCTCTCCACAAGCTTGTTCATAACACTCCTTAGCTTCTTTCTCCATTCCCTTCATGAAATACCCGTTCATTAAACTCCCATAAACGACCCCATCTTCCAAAACCCCATCTTTTTTCTCTTTTAATTCCTCAAAAAGCTTAAAAATCCCATCTGAATCACCGTTCTTGGCAGAACCAAACATTAAAAAACTATAAACGATAGGGTCAGGAGCCAAACCTTTCTCCGCCATTTCCTCCTTCATTTCCAAAGCCTTCTCGAATTTCCCATTATCCACAAGCCCTTTCACTAAAATCCTGTAAGTAGTAGGAGAAGGATTCACAGGGGACTCATTGATGAACTGCTTGTAATGTTCGAGGGCAGTATCGGGTTTTTTGCAGTCGAGGTAAGTTTGGAAGATAAGATTGTGTGTGATCACATTTGGGGCAATTCCAGCTAGGGTTATGAACCGATGCAGGGAGAGGAGATCGGCGTATTTCGATTGGCGTAGCTGGGCGTTTAATACGGCGTTGACAGTGTAAATCGTGGGGCGGCAATTGGAATAAACAGAGTGGCGCGTGTATAGAGCGGCCTCATCGAGGTCGTTTTCACGGATGAGCTTCAAGATCTTGTTGTGGAGGTTGAGACGGTTGCCGGTTAGCGCAGTGACGGGTTCGGGAACTTTAGGGGCGTTCGGGTTTTGGATCGGTTTCGGTGGAGCCACCTGCTGAGCCTGTTGTTGAGAGCGCTGGGCAAACGAGAGTGGCGGTTCGACTCGGAGACGACGCTTGCGGCGGCGGCGTTCGGCGGCGGCTTCTTCTGGGGTGCTAAATGAGAGGCAGCGGAGAGCAATAAAAGAGGGCGGCGAACGGTGGCGGGGATGGGCGAGGATTTTGAGGTGATTGAGGAAGGCTGGTTTGAAAAGGGCCATCTTTTGCGATGTAACGAAGGAAAAAGGTAGGGTTATGGGTTCTGATTTGTTAGGGTTTTGATGAGGGTTTAAGGGACGGCTAAATAGTAAATGCCCCGAAAGATTTGGTAAAAGATATGATCGGGTCGGGTCTAAAATTATGGTTCGGCTTGTCTTAAGGAAGTATTTGGGCCAGCCTTATAGCCCATCAACTTCATCTGAAAATGACCCAAATTTGCAACATAATAGCAAGACGACAATAAAAAATATACCATATAAACTATCAACGAGGCGTGGCATTGTTGAGAAAATTCGGTTCTTTTAACATTCAGATTCGAGTCTCTTTTTATGCACGCATCTCAGTCTTACTCATATTCTTTTTAGTTCTTTGTTGATTATATTTTATGTTAGTTTGACTTAACGTTGTTATTACCTGTACATATATTTATACTTGTGAATGAACTCTATTTATAATGGTAAAGCTTTAAAAAAAAAAAAAAAACTCAAAAATTTTCAAATTCAACCATGTCGGTTCATTTTCACGGCTAAAACATTGAAGGTGTTTTTTTATATTAATATTTATATTTTTTTATTAAATTAAATTTTAAAAATATTTTTATTATTCAATTTGAATTTGAACTCACTCACGACAAAAAAAAAATATCCAAACTTAACCGAAGTTGGACTAAGCAAACTGTCTAGCTTAATATGAATGCGAAAATATATGGGTTTAAGTGTAATTGTTTATAATTTACGTATAAATGGCATGTTCAAGTAATTATTATAATTATTCGATTCTTATAAATCGAGCATAATAAAAAAAAAAGAAAGTGAAAATTAAAATAATCGCACATAAATATATTTTATTTTTAAAATATAATTATTAATATTTTATTAAAAATAATTTTTCATACATTTTAACCTATTAAATATACTAAATTACATTACATTTATCATAATTCATTTATATAATTTTTAACTACAGTACATAATATTTATTATTAATCAATAAACAACCCATAACAAAATAATATATATTTAATATTAAATAAAAAAATAATTAAATAATTAAATAAAATTCAAACTTACATAAAATTCTACCTACGAATATACACGAAAATGACGCAAATACAAAAAGCTTATCAAAATTTATATAAATATAAAATAACACAAACACAGCTATATATATACAACCATAACATCAACGCATGAATTGCCAATTCTAATTGTATACTACAAGTTGACACACTCGTCATAATTTGAAAAAAAATAAAAAATAAGTTGTGGTCTGTTTTTTTATAGATAAAGATAAGATATTTACTTAATAGTTTATATTATTTTTTTATGAAAAGGAAACGTAATTTAATTTTTTATAATCAGGCTGACACTTGTTTAAGTTTAACATTATTTATTTAATACTTAAATTCTTTATTTGCATAGTTTAAACGATTTGAATTATCAAAAGTCCAAACTAATTTAATCAACCAATTTTTTAAACAACGCTTTGTGACGTGCAGCTTGTCATATTATTAGAATATATTTTAAGCCATTTCAGTTTTATGGTCCAAATTAATCACATAGGGTTGTAGGGTTAGGGGCTTCGAAAAAATTTATATTTAATATTCCTAGACGTAATGCAAAAACATTAGATAAACTTATAAAATATTAATACCCTATAGTATATTTAGGGGTCACATTTTTGGAGGCAAAAGTTTTGCCCTTAGATACGGAGGAGGGTAGAATTTTATGTGTTAGCATGATGGTTAGAATGTTTATTGTTTTAAGTGGAGTTCGGGTTTAAATCGTGTTAATTGTATTGTTGTTAAAATTTTGTCATTCTCTTACAGTTCAACGAAAAAAAAAAAAGTAGCACAATAATAGATATAAAATTTTCTCTCTCTAAAATGGTAAATTGTTTTTGAAATTTTCTTATATACAAGTTCCTCTAAAAAATTGTAAAATTATAATTTAATATAATAGTTTCACATAAAAATTTTGCTTCGTTCCTTTATGTTAGAGGTGTTCGTGAGTCAAGTCGAGTTCGAGCATGATATTAATATAGTTTATGTTTGTCCAAGTTTAGTTTGACTCAAAACATGAGTTTAAAATTTTGTTCAATAATATTTATATTCATTTTTACAAAAAAGTATTTAATAATATTGTATTATTTCATTTATTAAATATATATAAAGAACTTAACAATTTTCAAATATTTACATTATGAGAGAATATTCTATGCATTATCGGTACATAAGTCTTATGCACTTCATTATTATATAAAAAAAATACAGCGGAGACTTAAATATTTAATTATATTTAAATAAATTATTAGTATTATTTACAAGTCCTCCATGTTTTTCGTTTAATTTAATGATGTTATTTATTGATGGTGCATTGAAATATTACTCTTTACATTATAGCATTATATATTACTACAGATTCAATTTTCTACTATTATAAATTACATAATATAATACATTATAAACATAAAAAAAGGGGTTGAGTTCGAACAGACTCTAGCCTGAGTCCAATTCATATTTTTTTTGCTCAAGTCCAATTTTTATGTTTGATATTTTTATCCATATTCTCTAATTTTAAACCAATCATTAAATTTAAACGAATAATTTAACTCTTAAATAAGTTTAGATTTCCATAAATTGCAGATAATTACGATAATAAATAATAAGTATAGGATAATCCATATCAAGTTTTGTGATAGGAAGAAAGAGTTATAGTCAGAGTTTAATACTTAATTCATATAATATTATTATTTTAAAAGAAGCCATGAAAGGCCAACACTCAACAACTTTATATAAAATCAACTTTTATTTTACAAAGAAAAAAAAACTCCCAAGTTTCGACATTTTCCCTGTGGAAAATAAGAGCGAAAGAATTGACAAACGATTTTCAATCATATAAATATATAAAATAATAATAATAAATTATATATAAAGATTGAAATGGGCCGCCAAAAGATAGACGTAGACACCGAATCAGATTATGTAAGCATTTTTAATGGAAAAATCCAAAATAAAAATTTATTAAAAATAGAATATAAACAAAAGCAAGTTGAAACATTGATATTAATTTAATTTTGGATATAAATTTAATCAAATTAAGTGAAGGGGATTTTGTCATTTGAACAGGAAACAAAGCTGGTTTATTATAAGAATTAACAAGTGGGAGAATTATTTTAATATATGGTTGACAAATTTTGTGCCATTTAATATGACAAATATGAAACGTTATTATTTTTGAAGGCTTAACAGTAATTTTCCAAAGTGGGTAGCAGTCAAAGGAAAGATATAACCTTAGATGTATTTTTGATACAAGTCTTTTAAGATTTTTTTTTCTTTTTACAATTCGTACAATATTCTCTTAAAATCATTAAATCGAAGCAAGGGTAAAATTAGAAAAAAAATCTCAACGGTAGGAATTAAGTTATAAAATTTGATAAGAGTTAAATGTAATTTCATCATTGCATCAACTCATATTTTTATAATTTTTAAATGATTAAATTAAAATATTATTAATTTTTTGAGAGGATCAAAGTATAATTATTCAAATTAACTTATGACTAAATTAAAAAATTATCTACTTTTTTATAAATAGTTTTAAAATTTTAAATTTTTAAAAATTATATTTTGAGAGAAAACCCTCAGCTTTTTTTATAAAAATATCCAAAATTTTTAATTACTTACAAAAAATAACTCGCTTTAAAAATTATGTACGTAAATTATTTGTTTTGAACAGTAAACATTGATGACGCCATTGCCATTGGTGTTAGCGCCTCTAGTTTAAAAAAAATAACTTTTTTGAGTGTCGCTGTTGCCATTGACGACACTGGACTGAAATATAATTATATAAAATGTTTAGAGACTTGATGAAGCAATTACCCTTTTTAGATTGGATGAGAAAAGGGTGATGCCATTCCTAGTGGGAACCAATTATATGTTTTCAACCTTTTGATTTATTTGCATGTTAGGTCTGTTCTCTTTTGAAATTAAATTTAAATAACATTTAAAAAATATAAGAATAACAAAAATATTTTTTTCCAAATTTTATTTTTTAAAAAATAAACTTAAACAACTATATAAAATTTTTATTTAAATTATCCAAATATATTCCTTAAAAATATTTTTTAAAAAAATTGAAGATGATGACACCAATGACAATGATATCACCAACATTTACTCTTCAAAATAAATAATTTACATACATAATTTTTAAAGTGAATTGTTTTTGTAAATAATAAAAAATTTCAAGTATTTTGATAAAAAAAGCAAAATCCCTCTCATTACTAATTAGAGACTAATTTAATTATCGTCTTGTCAAATATCATATCCACATTTTCCATCAAATTAAAGCCTAAATAGAGTTTTTGCACTTTATTTTTTTTTTGTGAAAAGAAATTACAACTCAAATATCAAATATTAGGAAATTCATCATATGATTCTTATCAACTAACCGCAACCCCGGTTCACTGTCTCGCCTGAGATTGACTATCCTGTATATAATTCTATTCTCTTCTCTGGGAATATGTTGAAGATTCCAGTGGCTCAGAAGTTTTAAAAATTCTCCTAACTAAAGTAGAATTAGAACCTTCACGAACTCTTTCGTGAATGAGGTTAACAACTTTAAGATTATCCGTCCGAATGATAACTTTCTGATAGTCACGATCAAGAGCTATTTGCAACCCATCTAATATGACCCATAATTCTGAATGAATTATTTCACAATTTGCAACCGTGCTCGTATTTTTATAAAAAAGCGAAATTCCTCTCATTTCTAATTAGAGACTAATTTAATTATCATATTGTCAAATATCATATCCACATTTTCCATCAAATTAAAGCCTAAATAGAGTTTTTGCATTATTGCTCATAAAGGAGTAGCAATGCTTCTTTACTTTTATATAATCTTTTTTTTTTCATCAAACTTGATTTTAGATAAATGGATCCCATAATTGCTTTTATTTTTTGGACAACACATTGGTGATGATTGGTCATCGACTAGCTTTCAAAGATTTTGGGGATCTCATGATATTATTATTTTTAATTTTTATTATTTTTTAAAAGATGAAAATATATTTTTAAGTGCAATTAAGTTATTTAAGATTGACAAATATGATTAATATTTTTGTTATGGGTGTTTCCTGAAAAAGTAAATAATTAATATAAAATGTGCTCTGTTCTCATGAGTAGAAATTGAACTTTTAATTACATGATTAAGGGACGAAATAAACATTCATTGCACTACATTTCATTGTTTTTTTTTTAAACTTACCTTATTCGAAGCTTTGAAACATTAATAATTTATTAGGATGGATTTAACAATTTTATTAATAGTAAATTTAGGTCTATAGGGATGCGGATAGGACATATTGCAGTAATTGTTACAACATCTTAAAGGATACGGGATTGAACATGTTTAAGAGCATAATATTATCTACCTTCAATATTTAGGATGATCATGATTAGTGGCGAAGTTAAAATTTTTTTGGGAGCTAGAATTAAATTATGTGTTTTTATAAGGAGTTAAAATGTAATTTTATAAGTTTAATAATTTGTATATTTATAATTTTTAATCCCGAGTTAGTGTGTATTTTTTTCCAACTACTAGCTGAGTTGGCAGCAGCAGCTAGTGTGTAAAAGTAAAATTTTACATTTTTTCTTCATATTACAATTGTGGTGTCTGAATTTTATATATTTTTTCCTTTGAAAGTATTATATTTATAATAATGAAACTTTGTTATATAAAGGATTGGAATGATTATGTATATCATTCGTATATGTCAAACAAGGAAACAAAATCAAAGGGCCATGCAAACTGTTCTCTTTTTTCGAAAGTTTGGGGGCAGAACCGTGGTGTCAAATCTGTTGTCACGTTTATCACGTGTGACGTGTCTGTGAGAAGTTTGAGATTTTATAATTAAAAAATGATTTTATGAATTTTTAAATAGGTTTTCACAATCGTTTATCTATTTTAATTAAATAATTTATAAAAAATCATAAAAATTAAAATTTTAATTTAATTTGTTCATATTTTAATAAGCTGAATTTCTTATTTTAAATCGATACTTAATTCAAATCAGTTTTAAATTATATTTTAATTCATTTAATTCATGCAAAATTTAAATAGTATTTGCTAGGCGGATTAGAGTCTAAATTATGAGTGGGATGCTTTATTTCCTTTAGATAATCTTTATTTTATTTCATTTATTTTTATTTTTATTGAATTATTTTGGATAATACACTGTTTTTTAAACATAGCCAAAGATGGTGAAAGGTCGTCGTTTAGGTTCAATGTATTATCTTCTTAAAATTTAAAAAAATCATAAATATATTTTTTATTCTGTATTTTTTTGAGATTAAATCTTAAATTTTATAAAAATATAACGACCAACAACGAATTTTAACCTAAATTTCTTCACATATTACAGTCATAATATAATAAATATAGATACGTGGCAAACAATGAAATGGCCATGCAAACTGTCATTACAACAAGAATGTGACTTTAGGGAGGCAGACGGGGTATCAAATCAGTTATCACGTTTAGCACGTGTTGGTGATCTTCTCCACCAGCAATTGATTCGAATACTTTATTAAAAGATGTTTTAAAAATAAAGTTTTGTAACACAAATTTTTATAGTGATTAATAATGAAAATTATAAAATCTATCACTCGATTTTTCAATTATGTTTTTAGTCACCAACAGTTATTAACGAAAAATTAATTTATTGCCTTTTTAAAATTGGTATAATAATAATTTTTTAACATTTAATATTTATATATTTTGTCAATTTAGTCTTGAGTATAAAAATTTTAAATTTCAACATTGCAAAATTTTTTAGTTTTATTTTTTATTGTGACCCTTCTCCTAAAAACTAAAAAAAAATTATCAACTAAATTTAATTGAAAAATACCAAAAATAAAAACACTCAAAAAGTTAATATAATAATTTCCATGTTTTCTTGTTATTTTAAATTTAACCCTCAATATAATAATTATATTATCTTTAGTGGGAGTTTTACCTCTAAACTCGAATGCTTGAAGAGGCATCAATGACAAATTCACAGAATAAGAGTATATCATCTAGTGGTTGAGAAAGTATACCATTTGAACCTTAGCCCTGCAACATATAGCTCATTGTTGGGGTAGGCAAGCCCTTAACCTCTTAAAATGGAAAAATTATTACGTAGCCCATTAAGAATGTTTAAATTGTAAATTAATAAATGATCAAATTATACTTTAATCCTCAAAAAATAAATAAAATTATATTAAGTCCCTTAAAATAATATAATTATAAATGGTTACACGGTAAATTTATATTTTGACCTGTTAAAAATTTTTATAAATTTCGCCCCTCTAAAATAATTCATGGCTTCGCCATTGATTATTAGATCACTTAAGTTAGGTCCAATGAGATGCTCGTACTCTGTAAACCTACCACAATCTCTTCAAGCACTTAAATTCTCAACAGAATTGAGAAAAAAAATTTAGTCGAAAAATTTAAGAGTTGGAGTTACAATCTTATCCTCAATAATATTATATTATCAATTATGATATTTTAAAATTATCATTTCTAAAACAATTAAACCTAATCTAATCTAATCTAACCCTTAGCTTTCACGTTTGGAAAACTAATATATATTTATATAAATATAGTAATATATTATTATTACTATTATTATTTATTTGTAAAATAGTCAATAAAATTAGATAATACTTATCTGATATTAGTATTAACGTATAAAGGTTTTAACAAGAATGAAAACAATATGAGTACTTGAGGTGGCAAGATTAACACAATTAATTTATTTATTTTTGCCGTAAAACCATTGAATTTTTCCTTCCAACAAGTCAAATGGGTTAAATTGCAATTTCATACCTTCACTATATAAATTTTTTTTTAAAAAGTAGGTCTTTTACTTTTAATACCAGAATATAAAAACACTTAAAATTTTCAATCAAACTTTTTCTTTTTGGCTGTGTTTTTCATTTTTTTTAGAGCCTTAGATTTTTATAATTATAATAAGGGTTAATATAATTTTTATATTCTAGATTTGACGATTAAATTCATTTTAATCCTTAAAATTAAATTTTATAAAGACTTGAAATTCACCATATTACTAAATTTAAGTATCAAAATAAAAAATATATAATTATAGATAGCAATACAAACTTAAGTAACAAATTAAGAGGAAAAAATTACATTACCCCAAGCGTGTGCTCGGTCCGTGCCCCTCGTATGAAATTAAGCCACCTGTTTTTTTTCATTTGAGATATTTAAACAAAAAAATGAATAAAATCAGAAATTATTTTTTAAAAATAAAAAAATCGAAATGATTAAATGAAAGGTGACAAAATGACAGACAACATGTCCAATTATAAATTTTGTAATTTTGTATCTATTTTAGCAAAAACGAAGGCGAAAGCAAGAAATTCTAAAATTAGAAGTAGAAAAAAAAGACTGAAAAAACTTCAGTCTCTTCTTATATATATATAGAACCGAAACGTTTTAGCTACGTGTTAGCCCTATCCAGTATTGGGTTCAAGTTCGCATCAATGAAATAAGGTCATTTATTTTCTCTGTTCTTTTTTTTTTTCTCTCTCTCTCTCGAGTATTGGTTTCCACTTTATTGTTTCATGCTTTTTTTTAAAGGTTTTAAATTTTCTGTTTGTTTGCTGAGAAATTATAAAAAATAAAGCTGCAGGCATCTCCATTGTTCTTTTTTTTTATGTTCTTGTTTATAAATTAAAAGTTTTTAAGGATTTAAAGCTTTTTATTGAATAATTTATGGTTTTTTTTCAGGAGGAAATCCAAAATTTCTAGGTTAAAAGCTGAAAATAAAATATTTTGGTAGTTAGTAGAAATCTAGAAATCACGATTATAAATGAATTGAATACAGGTTCTGTTTGGTTGCTGAGAAAAATAAAAAAAGAGAAAAAAAAGTCAGAGATTTTTTTTTGAATTCTATATGAAAAAAATTATGAACGAAATTTTGATGAATGACAAAAAATTATGAAAAAAATAAAATGAAAATTTTCTTGAAATGCTTTTTTTTTTCGTGTTTCGATTGGCTCGCATATTAGTTTTAACGTAGTAGGTCACATATAACGAGTAATATTATATTTTACCTTTTTATTAAAGTAATAAATAAATAAAATTACGAGACTTAAATCAAAAGATAAATTGATAATTTTGTTAAAAAAGTATCAATTTTTATTGTTAAAAATTAGTATAGTTAATGGAATAAGCTGACATTTACACTTGACATGCTTTGTTGATGTGTAAAGACCAATTTTTAACAAAAAAAAAACAGTTTATTCTTTGATCTAACAAATTAATTTATCCAACTCTTAATACAAAAATTTCAATGATTATTTTATCATTTTAACTTGATTTTCTATTTTTTTAAAACTTCAATTACTCTTTATTTAATCTCTAATTACATCTTTCTTTTCTATTACATGTTTTAACAAAAACTTCTTAATCAAATCTCAAAATTCAAAATTAAAATCACATGAAAAATATTATATGGGAGAAAAATCATCACAAAAAAAAAAACAAAGCTATGACAATAAAATCAAATCTATGAAAAAGTTTCTTGTAAGATTATTCAAGAAAAGTTCAGATTAATATTCAATTGATGGATGCTATTAAAAAATGAACTTAATCAAAGCCTTATAAATACACATTATATATATACGTGACAAAAAAAAATGGGAAAGAAAATCAAAAGGCTATGCAAACCTTTTTGTTTAAGGGTAGGCCATGCAAACTTTAATTTACAATATTAATGTGAGTTTTAGGGGGCAGATCGTAGATGTCAAATCGGTTGTCACCTTAGCACGTGTCGGTGATTAAGATAAAAAATATAAATTTAAAATTTTTAATACGATTAAAATAAATCAATATTAGATAAATGGTTTTGAAGGGGGATGATAATTGATAAGTAAGAAATTAAAATATATTTATATATTTTATTTTTCTTCCAAAAGCAGAAAACACAGGCGCATCAAAGTCAAAAGTAGGGAAGCGGTGGCAAGGATTAGCGTTGAATTTTTTTTAAATTTAAAATAATTATGCGCTGGAATTGAACTGTAAGGCGGCTGCCGAAAAAAAAGGTAATATATTTATATATTTATTAAATTCATGTAAATAATTAAATGAAAAGATTTGAAAGTTCACATGTTGCTATTTTATATAAAAAGATAAAATAATTATAATAATATGTTTTATTTTAAAAAAAATTGTATAAAACTGAAGCTGAGATATAAAAATTAAAAATTTATTATGTCATAATATGGAACATTTTTATTAATTTATAAAAGTATTTTTATAATAATTTGATTTTTATTAATAATATGAATGGTTCTTTAATAAATTTTAATTGAATTGTACATGTTTAATTTAACAAGTAAAAAAATAAATTTATATTGATGTCGTGTCCTTTTAGGAATCTAGGACACGTGTTTCTTTTTTTTTACTGTTATTTTTTTAAGTTGTAATTTATTTTCATACAATAAACATTGAAAAAAAAATTAAATGTCCAAAAAGCAATAAATAAAAATAAACGTGGCGTAGTTTTACCCTTTTTGCTATCTTTAGAATGGGATGCAATTCCATTGAAAAAAGAAAGATTTTTCGGTCTCTGAAAAGTGCAACAAAAGCGACTGAATAAGAGGTGTTTAAATTTTGGGTAAAATTAAATTAATTTTATTAATCGGTCAGTTAATTAAATTAATTAAGTTAGAGTTGATTAATAATTTTTTAAAAGTTCAGTTAATATTTAATTCTGTTTGAAATAAATCGGTTAACTAAATTAATCGAATTTAATAAATAATATTATAAATATAAGTATTCGGTCGGTTCGGTTAATTTTTTGGAAATATAAATTAATCGGTCGGTTAAGTCGGTTAATTTTTTATATGTTTTATACTTGTTTTAAGTAAAAATAAAAAATATATATAAATTTCGATTAATTCGGTTAACCGACTGAATTAACAGAAAAAGTTCGGTTCAGTTAATTTTTTTTAAATATTTCAGTCGATTAATGGTTAAAAGTTTAAAAGAGTAGGTTAATTCGATTAATAGTAATACGGATTGGTTAACCGATTGAATACCCCTAGACGATTTTAATTTTATTTTTCTTTTTCTAAAAAGAAATCGAGATGATTTCAAATGAAAGGTGACAAAATGATAGACAACTTGTTGAATACAGAAAAAAAAATTAATTGGTCAAATAGGTCGTTTTTTAAGAGTGTGTGTGAAAGTGCATCCAGTTAGGCGCATTTTTTGCATAGTTGATAGGAAAACTCTCTCAGCTAGATGAGCTTTCAGGTGACATGTCAGGAAAAGTACGCCCAATTAAATGCGTTTTCTTTAGAATCTTCAAAAAACACTTCCAATTGAGCGTTCTTTCTCGACATGTCAATCGAAAACTCGTCCAGCTAAACAAACTTTCACACTCTCTCGTAAAAAACAACTTATTTTTCTAAATTTAAAAAAAAAAGACCTATTTAATTAATTAATAAATTTTGCTGACATATATGACCTCTTTAACTCAATTATAAATTATCTCAAAATATACATACTCGTATGATTTGTAAATATAAGTTTGAGAAAATTTATAAATTTGTTTAAAAGTTATTATGTAAAATTGAAATAAAAAAATAATTATATCCTTATTATATATGTATTTATTTTTATTTAGCTTCTTCATTTATCTATTTTTAATTACTAAATAATGAAAAATTAGTTAAAATTAAATATTTTAAATTTATATTTAATTCAATTATATATTAAACTTAAGATTAAATTATTAAGTTGAAAAGTTAATTATTTATCTTTGTTTAGAGAGTTTTATTAAAAACAGAAATTGATTAAATATTAAAAATTTAAAATAAACAAAAATGTGATCATCTCAAAGGATTATATTATAATATTATATTTTAAATATTTAACATTTATTTATATAAAAAATTATTAAAATTTCAACATCGGAGTTTCAAATATCACTTTATGTAATTAATACATAAATTTTCAATTTATATTTAGGCTTAAAGGTGCAAAAAAACTCAAACTTTTTAGAAAAAAGCAATTAAGCTTTTTTTTTTACTCATTTGGACACTTGAACTTTCAAAATACAGAAAAAGAGCCTCAAACCTTTTCAAAAAAAGTAATTAAGTCCCTACTTTTTTTTGCATTAAATTGAGTACTTGAACTTTTAAAATACATTAAAAATACTCTCAAACTTTTTCAAAAAAAAGAAATTAAGCCCTTGTTTTTATTTAAAATTAAAAAAATTATAAAAAATTAAAATCAATAAAAGCTATAAATAATATTAATTTTTAATAAAAATTCAATTATTAAAATTTTAAAAAAATTAGAAAAAAATAAAATAGTAAAAAATTATAAATTATAAATTTTTATAAAAATCATAAAATATATAAAATTATAAAATATTATAAAGTTCTAAAAAAATTATACAAAATGTAAAGAAAAAAAATTTCGTAAATATTTTTATAAAAATTATTATACGAATCATTTCATAATTTTTCTATAACTTTTATTAATTTTTATTTTTTATCATTTTTCTCCACATATCACACTGTATCGCTACATGTGATGACTTTAATTAAAAAACTAGGGTTCGTTAAGGAAGGGTTTAATTATTATTATTTTTTAAATTTGAAATTTCTTTTAATACATTTTAAAAATTTAAATGCTTAATTTAGTGAAAAAAATTAATTGCTTTTTAAAAAAAATTTTAACTGCACCCTTAAGCCTTATATTTATTATAATTTATATCTCACTGCTTTAAAAAAATTCCATTCATTTTTTAAATTAAAATTCACTTAATAAATAAATCTTAAATAAATCATAGGGATTAATGATTTCTTTTATTTATTAAAATGGGTGATTTTCAAAGCGATTTTTTTTATTCAAGCGCTCTTATAAATTTGCATCCAATTTGGCAGGCGAAAACAGTTTCTCTTTTAAGAAAAAGAGAGCTCTAAATTGAATTCAAGTGGCTCAAACAAACTTCGATCCCATCTCCTATATATATAATCGAAACGTAAGCTAAGTGTTAGCCATCTCCAAGATTTAAGACAGCAAAAATAGATTAAAGAAGAAGAAGCTTAAGAACAAACCTCAAAAACTCTAAAGTGTTTTTCAATCTCGCATCAATCTAGTAAGGTTAGCTGGTTTTTTTTTTATTTGTTTACATTGCTTCTTTTTAGCTTCTAGGTTTTGGGTTTATCTTTGTTTTATATTTCGAGTCTTGGTTTGATATCTTTTTGGATTTTTGCATTAATTTTTTTTCTCTTTCTTCAGTTTCTTGGGTAGTTGGATTTGTTCTGTTTGTTTCCTGAGAAAATATGAGAAAGAACAAAAAAATGGTAGATGCGGGCAGCTTCATTAGATTTTTATCTTCTTACTTTATAAGTTTCTAAGGATTTAAAGCTTTTTATCGAAGAATTTAATGTTTTGTTTCTCATTAAAATCCCAATTTATAGCTTTAAAAGCAATAACGATAATAAAAAACTCAAATGACAGGCTTTAAAGAAACACCCGAGGATTTTTATGGCTCATTCTTCATAGTAGTTAGAAGACAATAAAAATCTAGTAATCACATAAACAAATTGAATACAGCATCTCTGTTTGGTTTCTAAGAAAAACAAAAAGGAAAAAGAAGGTCGGTGAAAAATTTTTCCTTTGGGATTTTATATTCAGTAAACTGGGCCATGCTGATGTGATTATGTCGATGGTCCCAATTGTAGTATTCGAATTTGTTTTCTGCTTTTGATTCTTATTACAAGTTCAAATCTCTTGCTTAGAAATTTCTCATTTCAATGATTAGATGTTTCTCCAGCTGAGAAAAGACCATAGCGTAACTCAATTTGTTCATTTGTGGCAAAAGAAAAAAAAAATTAGAGGCTTTACGAAAGTGGCGATGTGGATGATAAATTATCATTGTAAAAGTACCACGAAGGCCTTTGTATTAAGAGTTGGGATTGCATTTTGCCTATTCTATTTCAGAAAATGGGCAAATTAGTCCCTATACTTTAGATCAAAGACCAAACTGGTACCTTTGTTATTCTAGCCATTTTTATTAATAAAAATTGGTCTATAAGGTGTGCATGGCACACCATGTGTAACTAATTTGCCTTTTTTTAGTAGAGGATGTAATCTACCTCCTAATACAACGGTCTCCAGGATATTTTTACCAAATTATGGTATTAAAAGATGTTATAGCATCCTAGTTTAGATTATGTATTGAGTGTGCTCTTTATATTCAAATTGGGTTTTTTCTCCACTTACCAAGTTGCCGCCGGTATCAAAGTTCAAGGCCTATTTTTGTTGTTATTGTTTTGTCATATAGTAAACTTTTTATCAAAGTCCATTTACTATTTTAGTCAAATATTTAAAAGAAGGGATTGATTTGTTTAATCAAAAATCTTTTAGTGATGTAATCTTTTGGACTTTCCAACCAATTTTGTTGGTGGGGTCTTTGAATAGGATGAAATGGTGTTTTCAAACTGGTAATTGATGTATGTATTTTTTTGTTTGTTCATTGATGGTCCCATTAGATATATGCCATTTACTTGCTATAAAATGGTTATGTTGGGCTTAAGATATCTGTATTTGATGCATGATTAGATATGGTTTGAGATATGAAAATGTAAGGATCTTCAGTTGCACTCACGTAAATCTCGAATAATGGTGCTTGTAATTGGTGATCATAGGTGAAGTTATTTAGGTATAGGTTTACTATAAGATATGAATCTCCAAATAGTGATTGTTGATAAATATATGTATGCTTTTGGTATTGGCAGGTGAACCTTTTGTAGCAAATGAGTGCACTGTCGACAATTTTTGGGATTGTATAAACGTTGGTTTGTTGCCATGGGCTGTGCAAGCTCGAAGAGAAGCAAACAATTACATGGTTATGAAGATCCAAGTGTTCTTGCTGCTGAAACACCTTGTGAGTAACGATTCTACTTCGTGTAGCTTGTAAATATGTCCTTTATGTTGCTTGAGTTCTTTGTTTTTTTCTTAAAATACTTGTGTCTATATCAAACACATGTTTGGACGTTGGTACAGCCGTATGACTCTTTAAATATATGAAAGAATTTAAATTTTTCGAATGTATCCGTATCAATATTTAATATTCAACGTAGAATATGCTATCAAATTTTGCCTTTGTTTGCTTTTTTCTTTAGACACTTCCCCGAGTACGGATACAGGGAATAACTTTGAAAAAGTTGAACATATCCATGTCAGATACAGTGGCTGGCCTTGGCCCCCTCCCAAAGTGGTAGAATTGCTTTAGAGTCCCTTTAGAAATTGTCAGAAAACAAATTAGTACAGTAGTATATTTTCATTTTGGTCCCTCCAAACATTTATAATTTACTTCTTTCCCCTCTAGGAAAAATTTTTGGCTTCACCTCTGGTCAGATATATGCTCTGTATCTAATACTCAAATCTGATGATAATGTCTGTTTGCAGTTACGGCTAGTGAAGTAGAATCCCTGGAGGAGCTTTATAAGAAACTAAGCAATTCGATAATTGCAGATGGACTTATTCACAAGGTACATTCATTCGACATATACGATTTGAATCAAGCCATAAGCAAACATTAATTAATTTCTCTGATGTTTTGTTAAATTCTATGCCTTTTTATATAGGAAGAATTCCATTTAGCCCTCTTCAAGAACAGAAATCAGAGGAATCTTTTTGCAGACAGGGTGTGTAATGTTAGCTCGACATTGTTTGTATTCTGTATCAAACTTTATTTTTGTACCAAACCGTTAACTGTTTGGGATGCCAGATCACTCGAACACAAACGTTTTCTATGTCTGCAATGTTATTGTCCCCTCTTTTTCTTATATCATCACCTCTAAATTTGCAGGTTTTTGATTTGTTCGATCTCAAACGTAATGGGGTCATCGAGTTTGGTGAGTTCGTTAGATCATTGGGCATCTTTCATCCCAATGCACCTGTGGCTGACAAAATCGCATGTAAGGGCAACCTTTTTGATGGCAAAAGCATCATAGAGGCCCTTGTACTAGGAATAGAATTGCATTTTGCTCTGTACGTTAAATCAAAGAGCAAACTATCCTTTTGTTAAAAATTTCATCCATTTCTATTATAAAAATTGGTCCTTGTACATCAAAATGAGTACACGTAGCACACCATGTGTAATTGTTTGGTTATTCCGTCGGTTTTTAGCAGTAGAAATAGATGAAAATCTTAATTGAAAGAACTACTTTGCTCTGCAATTTAATGTATAGGGACCAATTTGCTCATTTTATGAGTAAAAGGGGGCAAACTGCAATCTGATTCCTACTGCAGGTGCTTTCATAATACCCTTTTATTATTAGTTTTTTTCTTCATGAATTATGTTCTTAGTTGTGCAAATCCTTCTTGCAGTTGCATTCAAGCTTTACGACTTAAGACAAACCGGCTTTATCGAGCATGAGGAGGTTCGTATCATAATGATAACCCACCGAGTACCGAGTTACTATTGTTTACACGTATATGGTCAATATTAACTAAAATATTTCATTGACTTGCAGTTGAAGGAAATGGTTTTGGCACTTCTGCATGAATCGGAACTGGTTCTTTCGGAAGACATCGTTGAGATGATTGTCGATAAGGTGCAGATATCTCTGACCGATCAACTATCGAATATCTTCGTATTCGATACCGACATTCTTAACTCTTATTTTATTTCTGTGTTTTCTGCAGACATTTAGCGAAGCAGACACAAAAGGTGACGGCAAAATCGATCTAGAAGAGTGGAAAGCATTTGTATCAAAATATCCATCTCTCATAAAGAACATGACTCTCCCATATTTGAAGTGAGTAAATCTATCTTGCTAAACTGATACCCAATGCATACCCAAACATACCCTTGTACTCGAGTAATGGTGGCCAAGGGCCCCTACAAAATCTTGAAAAAATTTCATTTCTTCCTTAAAAGTTTTAGAAAATTTTAATTAGGCCCTCCAAAAATTTTAAATTTCTCATTGTACTTTTTACTTTTTCTTTGAAAATTTTAGTTAAGCTCACAAAATTTTAAAAGTTCTAATTAGACTCTCAAATTTTATTAATTTTTTTTCATTAAACTCTTAAATTTTTTGAGAATTCCATTAGCCCCTCCCAACTTATTTCCTAGATTCACCGCTGGCAATGTAGCTAGTTTAATTTCAAAATCTTTGTGGTGTCTTTTGCAGGGATATAAGCATTGCATTCCCCAGCTTCGTGGTTCTGCCCGAAATCGAAGATTCGGATGTTAGCGTCTCCGTCAATGGAGATTAAATATCCGATTTTGTCAAAACATTTTGCACTAATCTAATTAAGTTATGAAGCCGATGAATCCCGAGTACGAAGGACGACCAAAAGTTCATAAAAATCACAATCTGCAAATGGATCAGCAGTTAAATGTTCTTCAAAATCTGGGGTTTGCACTCTTGTATGTACAGTGTTGTTTTATATGTTTTGGGAATGTTCATATTACTGTTGAGTATCAGAAAATTTTGTGAAAAGGGCAGTTTTCTCTTTTTTTTCTTTTGATATATTTTGTGATAAAAGCTATGGTGATATGCCTCTTAGTTTGTTTTCAAATTTTATTGACTGTAATTGACACAATTTTGAATTTAAATATTCGTAGGGACCAAATTGAAATTACCATAATTTTTAGGAAGGATTAAAATTATCTAAAGAAGAAAAGAGTTTTAAAGTAAACTGAGAAAAAATTATCTAATAAATATATTTATTAAAGGTTTATATATGATCTGAATGTACATGAGAAGTTTCAATTGATTAATTTCAATTTTTTTTATTAATAAAAACTTGAATAAGGTTAAATTAGAAATGAGTTAATATTTACTATTCAAAGAATATAATTTAGAGTTAAATATTTTTAAAATTTTTTAGTTTTATAAATAAATTATTTTGTATGAAATTGAACTGTTGTAGTCGAAAAGAATAATTTTAAAAACATTTTTATATAGTAATGTTAATTTTGTTATAATTTAGATTTATTTTAATTCTTTGTAATAGTGTTGGAATTACATTGATCCTGTTAATAATAGAGAGATTAATTTAATCTAATTCTTATAGTTTAGGGATCTCTCTAAGTATTTTAATTATTATAAAAAGAGAAAAAGAAAAAATATTCTCATAATAATATAACTTATTTTACAAAAAGAGTGATTCTTTAATTTGGTATTCAAACGGCTGGTGACGTTAATTTGAACGAGAGTTTTAAATATAGTATACTTAAAGGACTAGTAAGCAATAAACATTTATTACTCTACTCAACCACTCAAGTCACCGACATTGAGTTTTGATTATAAACCAAGACTCCCCACATGCCCAACACAGTTGCAGCCACAAGTACAGGGAAACCAATGGGACGACACATAATGTCAGAACTGAAACAAGTTAGGTTAGTTTCATATAATATCCTCGAATTAGGATCCAAATTTTGAATTGAATTCAAAATTTATAAAATATGTTGATTGAGTCCTTCAAATAAATTAGCATTATATCAATTGAGTCATTTCGTCAGCTTAACCGACAATTATGAGATTATATGCTAGTTTAGATATGAAGTGGACTGTATTTAAAATACATGTATCAAATTGTAAATTCGTGTGTACTTACCACATTGATATTTTGTATCTGAGGCGTTAAAAAGTTTGATGATATTGTTTTCTTTCTTTAAAAAGTCAGGTTCAAGTTGTCTACATAATAGGTACACAAATATTTACAATTTAATCAAAAATGCTTTAAATATTGTTCACTTTATATCTAAATTGGCATTTAACATTTGAATTAATAGATAGGTAGACCGAATAACTTGATTTGATATAATGAGCGGTGGTGGGAAGGGACAAGCAAGGGCCTTGATATCTTAAAATTAGAAATCTATTTTTTTTTTACCTTTTAGAATGTATAAAATGATAAATTAGTAAAGATAAAATTGTACTTTGATCCTCTAAAATGATGAGATTTTAATTTAGACCTTTAAAAAATTATAAAGATTTGACTTATATAATGGTGTAATTACATTTCCCCTATGTACAACATTTATATTAAAATATTTTAATGTTTTAGAAATCGATTTAAAATCAGAACAATAATTTAAAGACGTTTGGTGGAATCAACTCAATGAAACATAAGTGACACTTGTATATAATAAAGCACATGCATCAATATTTGACATTTGTAATATTTTTATTTAGAATTTAGAATTATTAAATTGATTAAAAAATATAAAAAAAATAGTTGTGGATAGATGGACCAAACTAAAATAAATACAAAATGTGAAACAACATTCAAGCTTTAAACTTGTAAACCAGCCAAGAAAGCAACTCCAGTTGATGGTAACCATGATGATCCGTAGATAAATTGTTGGACTGTAAATTTACTTGCTTCAATCTCGGAAGTAATAACCCTATATCCCCGCCACCCGATTCGTTGCCCGATCGCCGCTCCTGGGCCGTAATTCATGTATTCACCGTAATATAGTGTATCCAGGGCGAATGTGGTGTTCCACTCGAGCCATCCCTTGGGGTGTACGTGATTATTCATGTATGATAACATGAACACAACCCTAGAGTACAATTTCCACGGACGCCCTAAGTACGTCTCAAAGCTACCGTTGGATGCGACGAGATCCGATGCTGGTAGAATCCGACATGCATGGATCGAGATGCCCGTATTCTGATTCGGGTCTTTTCGGTTTTGAGCAGTGATGGTGTTTTTCTGTAAGGCCATCGGTTTCCGAGCATAAATGCTACAGTTTTGGAATACCACGGCGGCGTTACCGAAAATGAAATCAACCGTCCCATAAATGTCACATTCACGGTAGAATTGCCGGTTGGAGTGAACATAGAGAGTGTCTTGGTATCCGATAATGTTACAACGGTAAACCACGGCATGATCTGCCCCGACACGAAGAGCCACCGCTTGGTGCTTAGCTGGTCCAGCCCAGTTCTCGAATGTCATGTCTCTTGCAATAAAACCGGCCCCGGTTGCAGCTGAAACAATCAATGAAATACATACAAGTTGCAAACATTAGTATATGGTCATTCAATGATCCTTAAAATACATAATAAATTTTTTATTTAAACTTATCCATATTGGAGACATCATAATTCAAAATCTAGAAATAGGGAAATGTCATTAAAGCTGATTATTTGACAATAACACATGCACAGCCAATAATGGTAGATAACACCGTGACCCACTTTCAATAATGTCACTATTTTAGCTTCAAATTGTACCCATAAACATAACATTTCCAATCATTTCAACACTTTCCTATTGAAAAAAACATTGTATGTATTTATTACATTTTTGGCACCTTGCAAGTTAATTTTCATCAATTCAACTTGTGATTATATATATTACAATTTTTTTATGTATTATGGATCCATTAAAAGTTCATTTTCATCCCAAATTGAATTAAAAAAAAATAAAACAACATTAAAAGAAACCCAAATTTTTTTCTCCAGAAATTTCAAATATCACCCCTTAAAAATTGAAAATTTTGAAAAAATTAGAAAAAAAATAATAATAGAGAGGATAAGGTGCAATGAACATTGGCTTATAGGAATCGCCAGTGCTTTTGTCCCTCTAGAATAACTTCCCATGTGCATGGTTTAAAAGGTTTTTGGTCCCATTTTTCTTTTTTGAATGAGGATTTAAAGAAAAATAATAAAAATAAAAGGAAAATTTTTTAGATTTTATAAATGAATTAAAAGCGTGACAAATGTTTTATAAATATAAAAAAATTATATTAATAAATAAATACCTAAATTTGTTGGTAAAATTCATGTATATGAAATAATTTTTTATAAATAAGAAAAAGGTAAAAAGAATTTACCAAAGGCAGCCGTGTGGAAAGTGGTGATGTTGTCAAAAATACTTTTTCCACCTGAAATTATTGTTTTACCCTTCCCGTCCCCTATGAACATCAAGTTTATTTTCTTTCTCCCCACCTTCAAATCCTTCTCTTCGTACCTGTAAATAAAATCCATTACTCAATTTACCGATTTATCCTTACCCCAAACTTCTAATTAAACTTATTATTATAAAAGTGTTTTTATTTTTTTATTTTAATACAAAATCAATAAAAACAAAAAATTAAACTTATCACAGAATGCATTTTAAATAATTTAATCTAATATAAAATATACTTAATAATGCATTAAATATGAATTTTTAAAAATATTATGGTGAAAAAATATATAAAATACATATTTATTAGAAAATTATATAAAAATCTAAAGTTTTAATTTAAATGTTAAAACTGAAATTAAAAAAAACTGTTAATTTTATATAAAATATGGAAAAAAAACCACTATAATATATAATTTAATTTTATCAAAACATAACATTTTTCACTTTTCAGTTTAATTAACGCCAACTTTTAATATTAAATTCGCTTTTAAACTTTAAAAGGCCGAAACGAAAAAAGGCTATGGTATTATATTCCTTATAACCCATAAATTTACCTTCCTGCCCTCACATAAATGATGATCCGCCGAGTACTATTCTCCTGCGCCTTTTTAATCGCCTCGCTGATCGTCTTAACGGTACCGTTTTTCGAGACGATTATATCAGCCTGGATCGCCGACACGGGAGTGTTCAACAGTACCCTCTCCTTCCTCCCTAGCCACTTCGGGAATTTGTCCTCGTCGACATTTTCTCCCGATAAATCGTCACCCGACGCCAGCAACCTCCTGTTCTGCACCGGCACTCCACCGAAATCGTCTCCGCCGCTCGCCGCGAAAATCGACAAGCAATTACTCACGAGCTCCGCCAAGTCGCTCAGTTTCGCCGCCACTTGGTCCTTCACCGTCCCGCTCACTCCCTCGAACCCCTCCGTACACGTGTCGTGGTTCGTCAAGGCCGCGCTCAGCCAAGTCATCACGTCTTGGGACGAGCTGCCTTTATAACCGCCGTCTTGCGAAGGCAAGACGGAGGAGAGAGAACGGGAGAGTGCGTCGACGGAATCTTCTAGAAGCTCGAGGCAGTCATCGAACGCTGACCGTACTCGTGGATCCATTTGAACGTAGGAGATCGACGCTGTCGTATAAAGAGCTTGACTAAAGTGCCGTAACGTCATATTGAACGAAATGTGGACAAGGTCTTGCTCACTAGCAGTGAGTGAGCCAGGGAACTCGAGGAGTGAGTTAACACAGAGACTCGGGAACCGAGCTTTACTACACGTCTTGGAAATAGCTCGAGTGGGTTTCCGGTGGATCAATACGCCTCCTCCACCGCCGCCGCCAACACGGTCGGCAGCTCCTTCACGGAGCACGATTGCAAGCCCAGCACAAACAGCTGACACAACGATCATTCCCAAAGCAATAACCGAAACGATAACAAGCCTTTTCTTCTTGTTTTCAGGTCTGGGTTCTCCTCCTTCTTCTTCACGTTGTTGCCGGTGATCACCGGAACTTTCAAATTCCGGTCGTCGGAGTAAGTCGTATCCCATTGATCTTTTCTATTTTTCAATTTGGGTCAGTAATGAGATAAAGATAAAAGCTATAAATACTACTACAACTACTTACATGATCATATATGAATGTTCATAAACAATGAGTAAAGTGTGTGGGGTTATATAAGAAGAAAAAATGGTGGAAAATTAGAGAGAAGAAGGTCGGTGTTGAAGGCTTATGTGGGCAACCATGAGCTGTCCTCTACTTTCAGCACTTTTTGGTTTTTGCCCATTGGTCAAGGGCATAGAAATTAAACTCCCATTGGAAAAAGTACGGATAAATTTCACTTGAGGTAATTAAATTATTAATAAATTTATATTTTAATCATTATATTTTAAAAAGTTATAAAATAGTCATTAAATAATTCGAAAGTTTTCATTTAAATTATCTATCTATTCAAAAGTTTTTAAAGTCACAAAGCTGTTAAGTTTTTTAAAACAATTAAGTTTAGCTAATAACCGTCAAACGACGATTCAATAATTAGTACAGTGGATTATAATCAATACGCTTTAACGAATACAAAAACATATCTTAGATCCAAATCGATTTGACAGTTAGTGTTAGAGATTGAAGATGAAGGTTATTTAAATTTTGATTTGTAAATCAGTGACGTTCAAAGCTATTTTGAGAAAAAATAATCGTAGAAAAGAAGGGAAATAATAGCTTCTGATTAATGCAAGCGGTTTTAATTGAAAAAGTCATATAATAATTTTAACAGCCTAATAACTTAAATGAAAACTTTTAAATAATTTAATAGTATATTATATTTTTTAAAAATGATTAAATCATAATTTCACTAACAATTCAATAATTTTGGGAGTAGTTTAGTTAGATTTCTCACTTTGTTTTACTTTTATCATCTTTTTGGATTTTAAAAGTAGAAGTTAAAAAAATATATAAATAATGATAAGATGCATTAAGGAAAGTATAAACGATTGAGATATGATTAAGGAATTAAGAAAGTTCATAGAACTTTTTTGATTAAAATTTTAGTGGATTTGTGGGGTTTTCTTTTCTTTCTCTTTTTCTTTTTCTTTTTTTACTCTTTTAAATGGATTTTTTTTATTGAAATTTTTATGGTGATTGGTGAGGGATTTTATAGAATGAAGATCTTGAAGTGGACTCTTTTGATGAATACTTTATATACAGCAGATTTGTTAGGTTATTTGTTTAGGTTCAAATGTTAGTTTGAAATTTGAGAAGATTTAAGAAAAAATATTTAATTTGAAAAATAAGTTTGGGCAAAAAAAATTAAGCTTATTTAAAATATGGGTTGAACCTGAACTTAAACATTCAATTGTTGAGCTTGGCATGACCCAATTCATTTTTAAGTTCATAATTTTTTATATTATGTTATTTTTATATGTTATGTAATTTATAATACATTAAAAAAATAAAATTATACTCTAATGTAAATATTAAAATAATGTTAAGACAACTATATAAAAATTTTCAATAATTAGAAAATAAAATTATTAATATTAAAATAAAATAAATATTTTTAAAAATATTTAAAATATAATATGGACGGTTCTAAAATAAATATGGGTTAATCTTTTACAAATATGAGCGAGCTTGGGCAAAAATTTAAGTTTATATTTCAGGCCGGGTTAGACTGGGATAAGTTTAAATTATATTAATATCATATTTAGACTCAATCCGACTTATAAACACCTCTAGGTCAGAGATAAAGTTGTAGAGAACCTTGATAAAATGCTACCATATACGACATGATGGAACCTAGCGTGGTTGTGTTTAAACTTAGGGAGTTGGTCACTGGACTTTTGGAAGTGATAAGAGTTAACACAAACCTATACAATGCGGATTTTCTCGGGATTTTGTAGTGGCCATGTGATTCGTAAGTTGGGCGAGATTTTAGAATGACAAGTCATTGTTTCGACACTCCTTTTGAGTGATATGGTGATTAATAAAAAAAAATAAAACTATTCAATCGATTAATATTAATTTCCGTCTCAATCAGTTTAATATAATTTTTTGAATTAATACTCAATTTAACTAATCTGACTGACACAGTTCAAATATGACAGTGAATTTTGGGAAATGCATTTTTAGATGAAGCGAACATGATTTTGTATAACATGTATGGTAATCAGGCATGTGAAATACTTCAAATAGTATAGAGATAATAGTTACTTTAATGCTTCACGGGGAAGAAAGTTAGGCTATATTTTCATTTTTCGTGATTAAAATTTTAAATTTATATTAAATTTGATCATTTGCTTTTTTAATGACATGTATTAACAATCAATACCATGATGAGATATGATGATCTTATATTTTTATAACGTAATAAAAAGTAAAAATTAAAAAGAAATATTTTAAAAAATTTACCGTACGTCAAGATATAAGGTTACCATGTGTCAACATGCTATTGATTGTTAGTGTATGTCGACTTTTTTTAACAGTGGCAACCAGGTACTTAAAAAAGTCAAAATCGACTTGTGATTTTCAAGTTTAAATACTAATTAAATAAAAAAATTAAACTTTCAAATAAATACTATATTAACTAATAAATAAAAATAAAGTTAGAATCCTTTTTTCAAAATTTTTGGTGAATTATTGGAACTGAAAAAGGGTAGATGAGGCACAATGAAGAAACAATAATTGTGCAATTGCTTAGCCAACAAGAATATATTAAAACACTTTCTTTCTTTCTTTCATGGCTTTGTCACTCGTCGTGCCATGTAAATTTTATAAAGTATGTCCTTATGCTCTTTGCTTCTCTTTGCTTTATGCCGCCCTCTTTTTAAGTAAAGTAATCAAAGCAATACTATAGTTTAGTGCTTCACGAAGATTACATATATGGTGCCCAAATAAGTAAAAATATAATGGAGGTTTTTATATTGAGAATTAGGGGTAAGTGTTCGATCGAATTAAGTTAAATTGAATAAAAATTTTTGAGTTAATCGAGTTGACAAGTCCTATTTTATCATTTTAATTCAATCTGTTCTTTTTTCAAATCGAAACAAGTGAAATTTTTCGAATTAAATTAAAAAAATTAAAATGTTAAATAAAAATATTGTTACAATATAACTACTTTTATATTAGAGCATATAAATTTGAAATTTTATATATTTGGAAGTTTTTTCAAAGCAAAATAAAAAAATAATTTAGTATGACAAACTTGAATCATTAATCAACTTATTTAGGTCCAAAATTATTAATCTAGAAAAAAATTTAATTTTTTAACTTTCTTTATATATTTTTTAGATTTTTTTTGAAATTTTATAATCTTTTTTGAAATATAGATTCTGGAATTTTTATAAATATTTTTAATTTAAAAAATTATTTTATTTTATTTTTTTAATTTTTGTTGAGAGAGATCAATTTCCCATTTTAAAACTTAACAGGGATCAAAAGAATATTTATACTAATCTGTTATTCGAATTATTTAAATTATTTGAATTGTAAAATTCAACTCGATTCGAATTCGAAACTCGAATTACTTATTCGAGTTGACTTGTATAATTCAAATAACTAGAATAACTTGATTCGATTAACTCAAAATTTTATTTTTTTCGATTGTTTCAAATTGAATTGAGTTTTGCTCACCCCTATCGAGAATTAGATTGCATTTTGTCCATTTTATTAAAAAAAAAAGATAGTTCTTGTATATTAGATTAAAAAAAAACAAATTTGTCCTATTCTTTTCTTTTTTTCATTTCTATTGTCAAAATTTGGTCCATGTACAACACAATAAGGTACACGTGGTTATTATGTGAATCACGTTAGTTTTTAACAATAGATTTGAATGAAATTTTTAACTGAAAATATAATTTTACTCTTTAATCTAACTTACAATAACTAATTTACCCATTTTTCTGAGTAAATAAGACAAATACAATCTGACTCTTCGTTTCCATAGTACTTTTACCTATCAAAATGCTTGAAGAATAAGAATTTTATAAGCTAACATATTTATAATAAAAAAAAAACCCTTAAATCACTACTCTTTATTTAAAGAAGCACTTATACTATTAATTTATATATTATTATTTGATACATAATTGGTGGAATTTCTTTTAATTGCACAAACGAGATTAAAAAATCGACATTTGTCTCATTTATATATATTTATTTTTTAAAAATATAAATTAAGAACACTAACCAGTTTTTAACCCTATTTGTTATATAATTAAAAAACCTATAATTATCTTAATTTAGTACTTAATTAATTGTAATATAATGTTTTAGATTATGCCTTCTCCAACATTCTATGCATGCATTATCAACTATTTTAATTATTATCCTTTCCACATCTTTCAATTTCATCCATTTCTTTTTCTCCACCTTTACAATATGTATGTAATTTAATTTTTTTTCATTACATTAGTTTAAAAAACGAGTTTTTTTTTTTACGATTCAACTTATTTTAATTAAATTATATTAAATAAATAATACATTTTTTTAATTTAAGCCAGCTGGATGTAAATTATAATTTCAACCAATAAAATATTTATTTTTTTAATATTTCTAAAAAAAATGAAACAAGCATCTTGGATCCTATGGGTAAAAAGCAATTTGCTTTTTCTTATGGACTGATATATTTGCTTAGTGGCGATCTTTAGACAAAAAAAGGTGGTGCTTATAAACAGACAAAATAAGATTTGAATAGTTTATCTGGTAAAGAGAAAAAAGGTAATGGCACGCAACCTTAAGGGAATTATTCATGTTTTTAAAATGGAATTAGTGGTAAAATCGGTGAAGTTATTGATCTATATAATCGATTTAATTAAAAAATTATTAAAAAATAATTTAATTAGTTCAATCTCATTCTCCTAATTGATGTTCTAATTAATTATTGATCTATCTGACTGATCTAATTTGGTTCCAATATCAGTGGTTAATACCCAGTTATGTATAAATATATATTAAATACATGAAATGGATATCTAACATACCTAAATCCTAACAATTAAAATAGTGGAAGCACTAATTATAGAAATTAAAAATAACACATAAGGATAATTTTAGTTTTTTAATTTTTTTTATTATGTTGGTCTTTAATCTTTAAAATTTAGTTAATTTATTTTTATTGAAATAATTGATTTGAATAATTAAAATTTTAATAGGATAGACTTCGTAACCTTTTAAAATTTACAGTTTATGTGTATTTTATTACTAATGTAAATATATTTTTTTAAAAATTATTTTTATAAATACACATAGACCACAATTAATATTAATCCGGTGAACTTTTTCATTAAAAAAAATCACCACTATTATCTTTGATTTTGCCAATGGATCATTTAGAAAAAAAAAAGAAGAAGAAAGGAATCAATAGGTTTTATGGGCTTTTTGAGCCCATCAATTAAGCCTCAGCAGAAGCCTAGAATTTTAAGTGCTTGGCCCAGGCCTTCAAGGAGGTCCACTTTTGTAAGCGACCCACCCATATCTAGCCACTATGTTCAAGGTCAAATTTTACTATTAGTCCCTATATTATGCATAAGTTATAGATTTAACTTCTTTATTCTAGTTTGGTCAGTTTTAGTCTTATTTCTTTTTGAACTCAGTTCTAACCAAAATCGTAGTAGTTAAATTCATTTAAGCTAAATTCTGTTATTAATTTTGTACTATGCGTAAGATTTGGATTTAAACTTTGTTCTTTAATTTGATCATTATTTTTTATACTTTTTTACTTTCGAAATTTCAGACATGTTCTTGACATCATTATCCAACACATATCCGGAAATAAGTATAAAGAAATCTCTCACAATTAAAGTACTTGGGAGAATCCTATATTATAAAGATTGGATCAAATTGGTCTCTCTATTATTATATGTATCAATTTAGTCCCTACACTATTAAAATGAATCAAATAATTCCAAATTGTAACATAGTTAACATTTACTATATAAAAAATGACTTGAAATTTATCTTTCTCAATTGTAGCTCAATTCCAAACAAAAAATTACATATACTGTATACAAAATCATAAAAACTTTAAAAATATTAATCCGTTCAAAACAATAATTGATAATTTTTTTAAACAATAAATGTTCTATTCTAATTTAACTTTATTTGATTATTTTTAATAGTATATAAACTAAATTTATCCATTTAATATTAAAGAATATATCCTATGAATAATGGGGACAGAACACAGTACTTCATGTCCTTTTAGTGTGTGCACACTGAAAGTAGAAAAAAAGAAGAAGCTATAATCAGACATAACCTTTTATTTTTATTTTTTTTACTGCACAACATTCAATCAAGGTTTAGCAGAAGCCCAGAGATCTTAAAGGGTCTTTATTACAAGGGATATATATTTTCTATGTTCCAATAAAATTATGAATACTCAGCCCAGGCCTTCAAGCTGCTTGTAAGCTATCAATCCATATTTAGCTACTCTCTTCTTATGCGAAGAACCCACAATTTTATGGGATACATATACGGTGGTTGGTACCGATCTTACCGATCAATATTTACCGGTTTTAAGCTAAAACCTATAGTATGATACTGGTTTGTACTTGACGATACACATCGTGTATCATAGATATTGATTTTATTTAGGATTTAGGATTTAGGATTAAAGATTTCATACATTTTGATGAACTTTTTTGAGGCCTTTTGACAACATGACCTGCTATAGTAGGAAGCAGGCATGTTGATTTGCCTTGATTAGTTTAGGTTCTTTTTTACTTTTGTGAAAATATTTAGTATATTATTGGTGAAGTTTTTAAACTCTATAAATAAAATAAAATTAATTAATTTGTTGATCTAATTGATTGGATCGATCTATTCGGTTCTATTAAATAAATCATTAAGAAAAATAGTCTAACTAGTTCTTTTTTTTTACCATTTAAGTAATAGTTAATTAAATTGACACTTTACACATTAGGTTTTGTTATACTTGACCAACAAAAGACATGTGGTAAGACCCGTGAATGGTTTGCATAGAATCTCTTGAAACTTCGCCTAAACTATTTATTTGTAACCAATTATTCAAGGACAAGCGAATTTACTTGTCATCTAACACTTTAAGGGATGACAATGTTAAAACAAGATAACTTACAACACAAACAGGTCCGCGCAACACATACCATAACAACAATTAACTTGCAACAATAGTGCTTGTTTGGCACCTAACCTCTGACTTGTCTGCACAACCATACAGTTTCACCATGTCACACTATGAAACAAAGGGCAATTCCATATATAAGACCAAACGCACAAGGGAACGGGTATTCTTTTCCAAGTCATTTTCTCCCTCTTCTTCCTTTCCTTTTTCTTTTTCATTGTCGACTCTCCACCCTATACCAGTGAATCAGACCTTATCCCCTAGCCTTCTCTTCTATCAACAAGTTCAAATGATATTAATAATGGTGATTTATTAAGGTAGATTGAATCAACTGCAGCTGAAACATTAACAATAAATTATATTTAATTTTAAATTTGATTAAAAATTACTCAAATTTCATAGAAATAAAACATCAAATTATTCAAATTTAAGTTTACATTAAAAATATTTAAACTCGACTTACGAGCTGTACGAGCTTCATCAAGTAAGACCCCCAACTAAATTCTATTTTCCTTTTTCAATCGAATAATCAATGAGGTAACAAGTCTTAGTGAATCATTATTTACACCCATTGGATCACAAAATAATCAAGTATGCCTTGTAATTTGTATCGAGTTCTTTGAATCATAGTGTTTTTTTTTAAATTAAATTAAATTAAATTTTATTTTAATTTAAATAATTATACAAACGAATGGGAATGTATCATCGATTAAACCCAAACTTTTATGCTACACTACAATAATCTTGTCATTAGTTTAAAAGATTGTTGATGAGCTACATTTAAACACCATTGGGTTTCATCATTAATCTTAAAAAAGGGGGTAAAAGCTTGAATCCAAGCTTAACTATTTTAAAGGGTAAATTTTATTTAAGGTTATTAAATTATTAGTAATTTTATATTTTGGTCATATAATTTTAAAAAGTTATAAAATTATCATTAAATTATTCGAAAGTTTTTATTTAAGTCGATGAATTATTCAAAAGTTTTTTATTTAAGTTACTGGGTTGTTAAGTTTTTTTTTTTAAGTCTGGATAGCGAGCTTCAAGCCACAATTTTGACGATTATTTCAGTGGATTAGTACCCATTGACGAGTAGAAGAATATACCTTAAATTCAAAACGATTTGACAATCAGTGTCGAAAATTAAAGAAGAAAGTTGTTTGAATTTTGATTCGTAGAATCGTGACGTTCAAAGCTATTTTATAAAAAAAAACGAAATGTAGAAAAAAAAGAAAATGAAAACTTTCGATTGGCGCAGGAAATGAGAAAAGAGAAGGCATATAACAACAATTTTAACAGCCCAATAATTTAAATGAAAATTTTAAAATAATTTAATAATAATTTTATAATTTTTAAAAATTAAGTGACCAAAACGGTTCAAACATGTATTTAAAACGGCAAACCCAAACCTTAAACAAGTTTAATTCTCAAGAAATTAAATCAATTTCGAGCTAAAATTCATCTTAGCTCTCCATCGACCGTGTTCTGAAAATCTAAAACCCAAGAAACGTCTCGTCATGATCGTGAGTCATGAGCACTCCTTCACTAAAACTTGTCTCCCATTGAGGAATTTCGTCGAACACGATAATGATAAAATAGCACAAGCAGACAAAAAATGCTAGAAGACGACAAACATCCACTTCAATATTCAACCAAGCAACAACACGTGCCCCATAAAAGCACATATCGATCACCCTTTCACAAGCCCTTTTCGATAAAAAGTTAGTCGGGACCCTCACTCCATTGTCCGATTTCGGGGCAGGTTTTTATCAGATGAGCTGCTCTGGTCCTTCCCCCCTCCCCCTTTCGAAGAGAATATTGCCATTACCATTCCCATCGCCATTTCCCTAAGCTAATGGTCTCAATATTTCTACAGGCAACATCTGTAATGGTCCCCTCTTTTTTGTCTGTTCTGCATTTACTAATTCCTTCGCTTAAAACAATCAATTATTGTCTTTTTTTACAAAGGGAATATGAGAAATCATTTCATCGAACACCTTAACTTCATTATTGAATCCTTCGTTAAAAAAAAAGAAGGGTTTTCAATTACGGATAGGATTCAACCATGGATAAAAAAAAAAGACGTTCTACATTCTTCTGGTGTTTTTCGATTTGGATATTTTTACGAATTAGATTAATGTGTGGTTTTCCGTTTGAAGTAAATTTTTTTTGGATAATTTTCATTATTAATTGATAATTTTTTGTTTTTATCACTTAGTTTTAAAAAATTAAATTTAGTTGGAAACATTTTTTAATTAGTGTGATAATAATTTTAGACATCGGTTTATATATATATATATCAATTTAACTCTATTTCTATATAAAACTATTAAAAAAATTTAAAAAATTCTATATAAAAACTCTAAATCCCAAATGTGTTGTTGTTAAAAAAGTAATATGTATAAATAAATAAATAAAATACGAATTGGGTGATGAAGAATAAGCCTTAAACTCCAAAAAAATGATGATGATGCACCGGAAGCTGCCAGGTAATTGCAACAACAAATCTCCACCATTGCCATAAATATTAGCTCTTCAGTATCAGGGAATTTGAATTTTTTTTAATTTTTAAAATAATTTTTAGTTTTTTTTATAATTTAATACAGAATTAGGGTCAAATGTAAGTATAAAAGTAGAGGATTAAAATTGTTATTATACCAACAAAAAAAACTGACCCAATTAATCACTTGATGAATAGTGATTAAATTGTAACTTTTTTAATTAAATAATCAAAATTAAAACTTAACTCTAATTGAGTGATTAATGTTGAAATTTTCCCAATTCTTTCCCTCCTCCTTATGCCCCAATTGGCAGTGCATGGAGCAATAGGGTTACTTACAAAGGAAACTACCGATAAATCTAAATTCATATAAAAATTGGGTATAAAATTCATTCAATTATTGAACTTTGTTTGATACAATAATTTTTGTCATTATCGCAAACGATGATAATGGACATGACTTTGATATTGGAAACTAAAGTACAAAAAAAAAATTATTACATCACTAATAGCAAAAAATTAGATTGAAGGCTTATGTAATAATGTTGCTAGCTTGAAGTAAAAATTCGTTTTTTTTTACACAAGGTTAAGAGTAAAAAGTAAAAAACCCTAGTTTAATGTTTATATAAAAGCATAATATTTACTCATTTATCATTTTAATCTTAATTATTTTTATTACTTTGATTCACAACATTCAAAATTTAATAGACAAATTCTCATTTTCCTTTAATGAGAGTTTTTTTTTTTCAAAATATGAAAAATCGAGAGGATAAATTTATTTTTTGTGAAAGAAATAGATAATTAAACACAGTTATTTAGTAATATTCAACGGATTCTCTACGAATAACTATAAACCCTCATTCATGTTAAAAGCCATCTTGATGATATAGTTAGCTTCCAAATTCTCTTCTTTGAGAATATGATCTCAATCTCATTGACCTATTAAGTGCTGAATTAGATGTTGATAAAAATACTTCTTAAATGATCTAAATAACCTCCATACTATCCATCTGAATCAATATTTTATCACATCACCTGAATTTCAATTCTTTACCTCTAAAATAACTGATACAATTCGAGAATCCCACCCTGAGAATTGACAAAAAAAAATTAAGAAAATGGGTGGGTAGGAACTCAAAACAAGAGCCTTTAAAGTCAATATCAAGTGGTTTTGTTGAGAAGAACTCCCATGAAATAGAGGCTTGCATCCAAAAGGCAAAAAAAGAATCCAAAAAAAAAAAAAAGTGGCATGGTGCATTGGGCCATGTAAGAGAGGGTTGAAATGCAAAAGGTCCCATTTTACCTAAAAAAAACAAATTCTACAATTCCATTTCACATTATAATGACAAGAAACAAAAGGCACTATCAAACAATCCCCTCCAGCTGTTTTCTTAAACAACTCTCTCAACACATTTCTCATTCATATTTTTCTGGTTCCAGCTCTCTAAATTCCTCAATTCTGCTTACTAAGTTTACCTTTTAATTATTTAACTTCAGAAAAAATTAGAAAATAATTTTTGAATTATTTGAAAACTTTCATTTAAGTTATTGAACTGTTAAAATTATTTTTGTATGGGTTTTTTTATTCACATTATTTACACCAATCGAAAACTTTTCTTCTATTTTTCTACTACAATTTTGTATTTTGTTCATGAAATTGATTTGAATATCACGACTCCGTAAACCAAAATTCAAACAGTTTTTTTCTCCAATCTTCAACATTGATCGTCAGATAAACTTGAATTTAAGTTATATTTTTCTACTCGCTAATGAGTACTGATCCATTGTACCAATCGTTGAATTAGGGTTTGGAATTTACTAACCGGACTTTAAAAAAAAACTTAACAGCTCAATTACTTAAATAAAAATTTTAGAATAATTCAACCACCATTAAGTAACTTTTTAAAATTAAATAATTATTTTTTTGTCAAACATTTTTGACAAATTTTAGTATCTTTAAATGCAAAGTTATATTAAAATTTATTACTGTAATAGATGCTAAAGCTACCCAATAAAATGTGTGGATTCTTTTTCACCTTATGCCTCCATTAACTTTCTTTTTTACTTTTTCCAAGTCAACTAAGTGGATTTTGGGTATTCACAAGAGGCAAATTCCCTTCAATTTCAATTCTCTTCCTTTGAAAATTTATGGGTTTTTCTTTTTGCATTAAAACCATGAATTTTTTTGGGGGTCGATTCAATTAATTATACCCATTATTTTTTTGTCTAATAAAACAAAATTAAATTGGATGGATTCAACCAGCTGGTGTAACTAAGACATTCTTCATTATTCTGTCAGCTAAAGTCCACCAAGAAAATTATGCCGTCCGATAAAATTTCGCCACGTGTAGATATCTAATTGGTTTCGAAGTATTACTCCGTGACAAAAACGTCAACTAAGTGCAACACATGTAAGTCAAGTGTTTTTTTTTTGTTTGGAACCATGCATACCTATATGCAAGTCGACTGACCATAATCATTTTTCTTTACTTCATATCAATATTAATTCGGTAAAAGTATGTTGAAAACCTTATATTAAGAAATAGATTTTATTTTATTTTATTTATTTAAAAAATAAGTAAATTAATCTTTGTACATATCAAATAGCAAACAGAAGTACATAAACAAAATGTGAGCATATAGTATACATGCACCAAACAGTTATACATGACATGCTGTTTACACCTCATGCTAACTTATAATGACTAGTTTTTATAGTAAAAATTGATAAAAATTTTAACAGAAAAACCCGTTTGCTCTTTGACCTTACATGCATAGACTAATTTGCCTATCTTTTTTAGTAGAATAGGGCAAAATGCAATCTAATTTATAGTAAATGGGCTCTGTGGTACTTTTACATATCAAATCTAATCTTGGTAAAAGTACCATAGAGAACCTTATATTAGGAGTCAAATTACATTTTGTCCCATCTACTAAAAAAATTGATAAATTAATCCTTGTATGTTAGATCAAAGAGAATATTGACCATTTTGTTAAAATTTCCATCAAATTTTATTATTAAAAAACAAGTCCATATACGTCAAAATAAGGCACACGTGGCATGCCATGTGCAGCTGCCTAATTATTCCATCAACTATGTCAATTTTTAATAGTAGAAATGGATAAAATTTTTAACAGAAATAACCAATTTACTCTTTGATCTAACATACAATGATTAATTTTCTTAATTTTTAAGTACAATGAATAAAATACAAATTGACTCCTAAAACATGGGCCTCCATGATATTTATATACATACTTATGTATTAGGGTTAATGTAATTTTTAGCCATTCAGCTCAACAAGTAGGGTCACTTTGTTACATGTATTTTTTTTTCAGTTTTGTACTTGAACTTAGTAATTAAGTTTATTTTAGTTCTTAAACTTTGCAATTAAGTCCACTTTGATAGTATTGAAATGGAATAGGAATGTACATATATCAAAATGGACTTAACTGTTGAAATAACTCCATGTAAGAACTCACAATTACACAAGGTGAGACTCAAACTTAGTAATAATTAGTGACATTAGGTATAGTTTACCCTAATTTATATTTAATATTCACTTTGGAGTCCGCCATAAGAGTTTTCCTTACAATTTTGCCAATGTACTACTGTTTGGTATTTTAAGTTCCTTTGTACTGTCACAGTAGTCATCCAAAAATGGATAATACGATATATGGTCCCTCACTCATTATTGTTCTTTTTTAGAATAAAAGAAAGAAGGATTTAGTTGAAATTCTCCCTTTACAGCCCAACTCTGTATTAATATTCAACACTTTATGAATCTTTTTTTTTTTTCAAAAGGAAAAAAACCTGAAAGCTATTTGACGAAACATTGAAACTGGAACAGAACTTGTGAAAGTGAAATCCTTTTTTCAGTGGGTGTTTCACTGTTTTTTTCTGAATTTTTGTCTTTCTCTTTTACATCTTAGATACAACCAATGGCCACTAATTTTAATGTTGACTATTTTCTTTTATAGAAATTTTAAAAAAAATTAAATGTTAAATTTTGAGTTTAAATTTAGGGTAAATTACAGTAGACATCATTTAATTATGATTTTTTTTGGTCGCATATTATAAAAAGTTATAAATTAATCATTCAATTATTTAAAAAAAATTTATCACCAGTTGTTTAATGTAAAAATGAAACACCCTAATTATTTGACTAAAAAATATATAATTAAATAATTAAAAAATGATTTTGTAACTTTTAAACATTTTAACTATGTTGGAGGATGGTATAGTTGTACTTATGTCCACGTAGGCATTAGACGTTGGAGTTAGCATTATCGCGGGTGAAATTAGGAATTCTGAATTGAGATCAATTATGAAATTTTGGGTTAAATTTGTAAATTATGAGTTTAAAGGTCTTAAATTGTTTTATTAATTTTTGAAAAAAATTAGGACTTGATTCAAGGTCTTGAATTACGATTTGACTTAAAAAAATGAATTCAAGGTCCAGACTTAACTTGATCGATTCCTAATAATTTTATTATTTAGAAAGTGATAAAATACTAAATATATATTTCTATATTATTATTAAACTTAAACTATAAATATATTTATTAAAATTTGTATAATTTCTTTATTATATTTTTAGTTCAAATTTCACCGTATGTAAATTTCTTTAAATTTTATATAAAACATAAAATGATAAAAAGACTCTCATAGTAATATAATTTATTTTTATATAAAAAATATTTTGATCATTTCCAAATGAATTGATGTTTAATTAATTTTTTTCGACAAAATCTAATTTAAATAAAATAATCTCATTAATTATAAAATCTATCAAATTAAACGAATAAATCCAATAGTTTAAAACAGAATGTCTACCGTCAATCCACCGTTTTATTTAAAACAATTCCATCATCTCATATGCGAAAATTTGTCCCAAGAAAGTGACAATCAGCTTCAATTTTCTGCAAAGCTTGAAGAGAAATTATTATTATTATTAAACAATTAAAATGAAGGGATTAAGAAATTATAGGTAAATTGTAGTTAATGTCACTAAATTATTAATAAATTTAAATATTGGTCACTTAATTTAAAAAAGTTATTAATGATCATTGAACTATTTAAAAATTTTTATTCAAGTCACTGGCTTGTTAATTTTTTTTTTAAATTTGGCTAGCAAGTTTCAAGAGACGATTTGACGGCCAGTGCCTATTAATGAGTAGAAGAACATACCTTAGATTTAATTCAATTTGGCGGTCAGTGTCAAGGATTAGAGAAGAAATTTGTTTAGATTTTGGTTCGTAAATTCATGACGTTCAAAATTGTTTCATGAAAAAAAACTAATTTGTAGAAGAGAAGGGGAATGAAAGTTTTAGATTGGTATAGATAGTGTGAAAAGAGATGGTCACACGGCAACGATTTTAACACCTCAATGATGTAAATAAAAACTTTCAAATAGTTCAGTGATCATTTTGTAACTTTTAAAAATTGAGTGATCAGAACATAAACTTACTAATAATTTAGTAATCTTGGGTGCAATTTACACATAAATTATTTAATTTTTTGTTGCTATTGCGAAACCTAAATGTGAATTGTTTGAAGTTTTATCCCATTGCTTTCAGCTCGAATCTTCTCTTGTTTTAAAAGCAAGGGCATGTTAATTGTTTTTGGGGGAAGTGAGAATACTTTTTTAAGAGGATTTTAATTTTTATCGATCATAGAAATATAATTTTACCAGTTTACTAGTATATATTTTTATAATTTTTAAAAGATTAATTTTTTTATTAATTTTAAGAGGTCAAAGTATAATTTTATTTTTATTAATTTAAAATTTTTAAAAAATTAAAAGCCTAAATAAATAAAAATCATTTTAAAGGGCGAAGAACATTGCCAGCCCTACTAATTATGCTCCCGATTGTAATCATGTTTATGTAGGAAATAAAGTAAAATAAATAAAATATTAATAGTTATGGTTTAATTTTGTCCAGGTCCATGTACTTCTTTGGACTCCTGAAATTTAGTTCATCTCTTTATAATTTCGAGAATTTAATCCTTCTATTTATTTAATTTTAAAATTAAAATTCGATTGATAAAATTGCTAATAAATTTTCATTAAATTTGACGAGGTGACACTCTAATATACAAAGTTTTGGTTTAAACAGGGGCAGTAGAATTTGATATTAATTAAACTTATCTTTCCTCATTAAACAAGTAATTTAACATTTGATGTTACTGTTTCAAAGACAGGACAAAAGTAGGAAAAACTATAAAGAAAAACATACAGTCTTTGTTAAATTCAATTTGGCAATGTGGAGAAATAGGGCTAACCAATTTGATAGAGAATTTGAATAATCTTTTTTTATCAGAATCTATCCATCTTTTTTACAGCTATTTTTTCATCACAATATATATATATATATATTGATTCAATTTCTTGAATTTGCCCAGACGTTTCTAAAATTTTCATCGAAGGGATAGAATATTCAACATGCTTTATTTTCAGGCTCCATGTTTTTTTGTATTTTTGTATAAAGATAAATTCAGTCTTTAATATTCATATATTTTATAAATTTGCTCTTATTTTTTTTTGTTGAGTTAAATTTAACCTTTAATCTTTAAAATAAAAGTTTTAAAAAGACTAAAACGTAAAAATTTTAAACATGGAAACCTATATGCTAATCTACGTGTACTACATGCTAATTTTTTAAGTTTTTATGATTTTTGGGGATTTTTTTTATAATTTTTAGTTATTTGTTGACGTGATAGTACTATGTCAGCATAGAGTGCACATAGATTGTCACGAGAGTTGCCACATCAAAATCGTCAAAAAACTAATATTTTAACTATGAAATGTTAATGGTCAAATTTAACTAAAAAATAGTCAAATTGACAAAAATATAAAAATTGAGAACTAAAACGTAATTATAAAATAATATATATCGCATTTAAGATATGTTAAAAATAATAATATAATAAGATTGGGTTTAGGGTTAATGACGGCTGAAGCTTATCTTAACAACTATTACATGTTATATTATTAATATGGATCTTTCTGATTTTCATCTCAATTATGTTTTGACCGAGAAATAAGCACATTTATTATAAAATTAGTATCACAGGAAAAGAAAATATTTTTTTATTAATAAATTTATTATTTAAAATAATTATAATTATTTATTAATTTTATAAATATCAAATAAACTGGAACACATTTTAATTTATTGTCTTTAGTTTTTATTTATACATTCGAACTCAAGGATTCATTTTGTTATTACAATATTTAATCTCACCGTTATTATTACATGAACTTTAATATAATATGTGCAATAACGAGAAATTATTTTATGAACTATTTTCACCACATCATTTATGGTCTATTTCTAATTATTTAATGGCATTTTAATAAATTTTTTTCATATCATTGACACATAATTTTAGTAATTTTTTTACCTTAAACTCTGAACCTTAAACCTGAACTCAGAACCCTTTTAGGGTTCAAGGTAAAAAAAAATTATTAAAATTGTTGAAATGTCATTAAATAATTAAAAATGAACCATAGATAATATGGTGAGAATGGTACATAAAATAAGTTCTCATGCAATAACATACACGAATTTTAATTTTGTATAATTTTATATATAAAAATTTTATTCACTAACAATATTATCGTATTAGTACCATTTAATGGTTTAAATTATAAATTAAAACGTAAATATACATTATTTGTGGCGAACAAAATAAGGTAGGCGTAGGATAAAAACAGTAGAAAAAGATGGAAGTAGGTCAATTTCAGATTCTCATAGCCTGTGATTTTTTGTTTTTTGTTTTTAGAGACAGATAATTAGAACCTTAGATTAAGGAGTATGATTTTGATTGATTTGATTTAATATTTGAACCCACAGCCACCAAAAGCAAACAACTTGCTGTTTAAGTAATAAATAAATAATTAAAATAATATTAGTATCAATACTAGTGCAAGTGCAAGTAGCTAATAAAGCCCACAACAAGTTGATTTTTGTTGACGGATTTGACCTGCAACTTGAAATCATATTTAATATCCTTTTTTCTTATCATTCATCTTTCTTTATTTTCAAACTGCCAATGAATTGGATTCAACATTACATAATACCAGATATATACTTTCAGTTCTTTATTCTTTTGAAAATTAGGAATTTAATTTTTATATTTTTAAAATTCAGGTTTAACTATTAATATTATTAATTTTTTATTGTAATATTTTAAAATAAAAAATTACTCACTAGGTAGTTATGTAATTTAAAATGATATTGTAATTAACTTGAATTTAACAAAAAAAAATATTAATAGCGTTAGTTGTTGGATTTAAATTTTGAAACGTAAGAAATAGAAAAATTAAATTCTTAAAAATATAAATATATAGATTAAATTCGTAATTTTCGAAAAGTACAGAGACTATAGACATATTTTAACCTATAATATAATATAATCAAGGGAAAAATTAAGAAATCGATTTAGGGGTGAAATTGAATAATTTTGTTAAAAATTAAAGTAGAATTTTACTATAATACTAATTTATAATTTTCTAAAAGTTAAGTATATATAAATAATTTTTCTATTTTGAGATTAAGGTCACTTGACCTTCGTTCCCCTTGATACAATACAATAAAAGTATGAACTTATTTATAAATATAATTCAAATGCAAGTTGCTTATAGTGTATAGGTTCTCAGGTGAAAGTTGCGGCAAAGGAATATATATATATGTTAGAAATTTTCCATGTATAAATCAGTAAAACATGTTATAATTAACCTGAATTTATATTAAAAAATGTAAATATTTAAAAAAAAAAGTAAATTATTGAGAGAATTTAAATTCTTTTGAAAAAAAGTATTATTTATTGGGTCATCAATTGAACTTCCGATAAAGTTTGTCTCTTATCTCCATTGAAAGAGTTTTTAAAGGTTTATAGAGGAAGAGTGTCTCAATTGATGGAGATATGCTAGCAATGGTACCCTACTTGCATGTAAGTTCCTTATATCTTTTAGATTGGTGATTCGAGTCTCTCGTGCACAAGTGATTTACATAATTACTATTATGTGTTATATTGATACTTATCCCGTGAACCTTGCAAGTTGTATCTCTATTAGTCAAGACGCTCACCTATGTAAATACTTCGGGGCTCTCAACAAAGACAAGAAACAGAGCTTCACCGACTAGCTACTCAATAGAAAACACTTTGAAAACATTGTCCAAAAGAACTGTAAGTTCCCTCAACACAACTAAAGGCTGATGTACTGTTAGAACATGAGTTCCATGCATTGTCACTGAACAACAATATCACATTTTATCATTAATTAACTAAAAAACAATGGACAACCTGTATATAAATTCTAATAACTTTATCTAAACACAAACTCTAAAATTAAAATTTTATATATAAATCATAAACCTTAAATCTTAAATCGAATCTCTAAATTCATTATAAACCATAAACTATAAGCTTGAAACTTGATAAAAATTTATAATAATTATAATTAATATCTAATTATATTGAAATAAATTTATTCATACATGTATGTGTATGGGTAAGAAAACTAGCTTATTTAAAACTCCAACATTATATTTTTGTTTTATCCGATGATGATGCGTCGTTGGCAATTGTAAAGGGGCAAGGGCCTGGCCCTTCAGAAAAAATGAAAAAATTTAGTTCATCCTTTAAGAATTAGTCCCAAAAATAATAAAAAGAAATTATGTTCAATCTTTTAAAAAAATATAAAATCATAAATTAATATATGATAAAATTATATTTTAACCTCTCAAAAATTTATAATTCGATTTTAGTCTCTTCTAAAAGAATTTTTAAATTCGCTATTACTGATATTCACTGATACATTAATAATACATCAAATATTAATTTTATAAGTAGAATGACAAAAAAATTTATGTTCGAGTTTTGATTGACACCCATCTCGATTCAATATCCAGACAATCTCTAACCTTATTCGCTACGATAAAAATTAAACTGAAACTCAATTAGTATTTTGTTATCCATTACTTAGGATTTGATTATTGTTGCTTCCCTTTAGCCTACAAATTCTTATTAGGAGCTGTAAAGTTGATTACTTTCCTTAAAGATATGGCTTGCAAGGTTTATCTTGATGGATATGTTTTTTTCAGGTTCAAATCAACACTCACATTAGGCTTCTGTTTATATTGCATGCTTAATTATCATTTTATGATAATATTAAATATTTATATTTTAATATTACTTTCTTTGATTAATCATTTCAATATGTAATCTATTAAAAAAACAATATATCATTTGATATATGAGTTTGATATTTTTTATTAACGCGGTATTATATATATTTTGGTACGTAATAGTATTTAATTCGAATTTTAAAGTTGATCTGATGACAATTAAATTCTAATATTATTAGCTAGTTATGAATTATGATCAAGTCAACTCTAAAACCCCAATCAAATACTAGATAGTTAACAATGTTGCCTTCAGGTACAAACATGGATGACTTTAGGGGGGCCCTGAAATGGAAAAATTGTCTCTTAGTCCTCAAATGATAGAATTAAAAGTTATTATATGGTAAAATTACACTTTGGTCCCTTCAAAAATAAAAAGATTTCTATTTAGTTATTTCAAAGTTGATGAAATCATAAGTTAATATAATATAAATTTCACTTTACCCAAAAAATTGAATTCACCCTTGACTATAAAAAAATATATAACATTTTTTAAATATATATAGCACATTGAAAAAAAAAATAGTACATTAAAAAAAATCAAATGTAACTACAAAATTACATATTAAACCTTAAAAAATCAAAATAAAATTTATTTTGAAATTATATTAATACAATATTAGGCTATGGAAAAATGCAAGTTGGGAAAAGATTGTGGACAGTCCATGAATCCATATGATTGGCACATATATTTGTCTGTTTCAAACATGGTATAATGTCATCTTTGATTACAAATTAAAGTGAAAAAAAGACATTATGAAAAGAAAGATGTAATAATAATATATAACATTAGCTTATTGTGTCCTTTTTGTTGCTAAAAGCTAATCTAAGTGTTAATAAATTATTATATGTAATATCACTTCATGGAGTATGTGAACTTGTTAATAAAATGCTTATTTACCAAATTCAACCTCAATTTATATGAATTTTTTATTTAAATATTTATGCGGGAAAATTTGTGTAGTTTAAAGTTTAATTTTAATTTAATTATATATATACGATGAAATTTGAGTTTTAAATTTATTGAATATTGAGGTTTATTGTAGTCAGTATTATTAATCAAAATCTTAATAAATAAATAAAATATCTAGAAACATGAAAAATAATTTGAATTATTATTTGGTATATTAGCGGTATAAATTTCAACTCAATAAGTAAGATTGAGATTTTGTCATATATATTATTTATTTTTTAAATAATTTTAATTATAATTTAAGGACATACTCTGTTTGTGGAGTTAAAACCTTTCACTACTAATATATCAAATAATTATTTTTAAATAATAGATTATTTTATTTTTTATTGCTAAACTCTAATCCAAGTGTTAATTATTATCAATTATATGACTTTTGGAATATGTCTATATATATACACATGTAAGGTTGGGGTTTGAGAACATGAAAATGTCACCTTTTAAAAGTAAGTAATAATTTTTTATTAAAATAAAAATAAAAATTGAAATGTAAATCTATTAATTTTAAAAATAATTAAATAAACTTAAGAATTAAACTCATAGTTCAAAAATACTTGAACACAAAATTATTTATTTTATTGATTAAGCCTTCAAATCAGTTGTTGATTGGCCTTTGCTTTTAAACAATTAAAACTTCCCATTAAATTCAATCTAAAATTTTATTTAATTAAAACAAATTTTCTTTAAATTTATTTTTATATTTTTTAAAAAGGTTTAGAGAATTTTCTTTTAAAATATAATAGATCAAATAAAGTTGAACCTTGAGTAAAGCAAAATCCAAGGATGTTTGAATCAGGCCTGTTAATATTGTCGATTTGATTGGAGTATACCGATTCGAAGAATGATTTTGAATCAGTTAGATTAAAAATCGATATAGACTGGTTGAATCGAAAAAAAATCAATTAAAACAAGTTTTTTTTAATTTTTAATGATGTTTTAATTAAATTGATGACCTGACAAATTCAACAACCAATTTAATTAAATAACACTAAAAAGATATTTCATTATAAGATTTCTTTTTAAATTCAAATTATGGATTCTATAAGTATTTTTATTTTATTTAAATCAGAATTAAAAGTTAATTCTAAAAAAAAAATCAAGAATTCAACTCAGACAATTTAAATAGTTGGCTTTAGTGTTTAAAAAATAAAAAAATAAAAAAAATATTAGTGTACAAATATTTTTTACTATTTTAAAAAATAAAATAAACTGAATTGATTTAAATTCAAACTCGACCCATAAACACCTCCGACCCATTTTAATTCTAGAGCATTTAAATATGTATAAGATATAAAAAATATAGCTTTGCTTTCTTGCCTACAATAATTGCAGTGATACTGAAGCAAAGCTAAATTTATTTTTTCTTTTAATAGAACCAAATTCCTTTCTAGTTTTCACCTTTCCTTTTTAGTAACATTTCCATTTAAGTAATGTTAAATTCTTAAATAATATCCAAGGAAAAAAAAAAAGGTTCTATTCTAAGAAAATATACAAAAAAAAAAGGACACATTTTTTTAGAACAATTCTTTAGAACTTTTCAATTTATAAGTGCAATCATTTTTATCCATTTTAGCATGTCTCCAAACTTTAGATCAATAATTACTTTAGATTTAAGTAGAATTTAGTTATTTTAATTTTATTTATTTTTATATAAAAGTGTTGAAACCTTCTAACTTTGTATTATTCTTTCTTATTTATTTTTTAAAAAATATTTTTTAAAAAAGTTGATTGAGTATTAGTTTGATTGATATTGGTATTATTGTTGATGTAGGAGGATGTGGATTCGAGCGTGCTGAAGCGCATTATCCTCCTATTTAAGGATTGAGGAGGAACTATGGGTAGCTCTAAGCATTGAGATTAATGTTCAAATATAATATTTTAAAAAAATGTTTTTATGATATAAAAATTAAAATATATTCAAAAAATCAAATTCTGATATCAAAGCTATACGTAAAATTTTGATTTTGTGCAATTCTATATATGGAATTTTAATTTGATTCATTTTTTATGAATTACTAACAACATTATTAAATTATAATCATTTTATGTTGATGTATTACATACACAAACACTTATATTAATCTAATATGAAGATAAATATATGTATTTATTTTTTTAAATGTGTACAATTAAATCAAAATTAAAATTATATATATATATGAAATATGATCCTAATTTCATGTATATAATTACACCAAATTAAAATTCATATATCAAATTGTACATTATAAATATGATATTTATCCCAAGAATATCTTATCATAGAAAAACAGATTATTTTTGGTGTATTGTGTATTTATGTTCAAGAGATTAATGAAGAGATGGGAAGACAAAATATACACAAAAATCACATCACCAATTGCTTGTTCTCTCCCTCTTTGCAGTCAATATATTGCATGTACTTTTATGTATTTATTTTTTAAATATTAAAAATATTGATTATTTTGATAATTTAAATATTAAAATAATAACAAAATTGAAAACATAATTAAAGATTGAAGAAAATAATAGAAGTTTTTTTTTGTTTGTAATTTTTAATTACTAATTGATTGAAAAGAAAAGCTTAAATGTTAAAAGGTTGAATTATTTATTTTATAATGGTAAATCCTAATTTTATAAATGTATTCACCATTCAATAATAAAAATTAAATATTATTATATTAATTTAATAATATGATAATATTTTTTTAAATATTAAATATATTGCATGTGATTTTATGCATTACATTAAAGAATTTTTAGAATAAGATAAAAAAATGATTATTGAGAATGCAACAACAAAAACAATTAATTAACTTACATGTATTTAATAGTAAGAGATTTTAGTTGTAATTATTGTAAACTTACATAATTAATTAACACATTAATAGTTTTACATTATTAACAAACTTATTATAAATATGTATATATAGTTAGTTATTGATTATTTTTAAAAAAAAAAATTGTTATTATTTTATTTTTGACCAAATATTTATATAATTTTTTAAGAATTATAATCCTAATCTTATAATAATTTAATAATACTTTAAATGGACAATTAAGATCATTCTGGTTAGTTCAAAAGTTTTTCCAATAATTGCTTTTATATATAATACGAGTAAATTACACCTAATGTTATTAAATTATCAGTAAATTTATAATTAAGTCACTCAACGTTAAAAAAATAATAAAATATTCACTAAACTATTCAAATGTTTTCATTTTAAGTCATTGAATTGTTAAGTTGTTTATTTTAAAGGTCCAACCATCGTGCTTCAAGCAACGATTCAACGAGCAGTATGGTGGAACAATGCCCATCGATTAGCAGAATAACATATCTTAGATTCAACATGATTTGATGGTTGGTGTCAGAGACAGGAGAAGAAAGTTTTTTAGATTTTATTCATAAAATCGTAACATTGAAAATTGTTTTATGAAAAAAAAAAACTAAATTATAGAAGGGGGGAAGTTTGCCCTTTCGATTGATACCAGAGATGAGAACAAAAAAAATTATACAACAATGATTTTAATAACTTGATAATTTAAAATAATTTAATGACCAGTTTATAATTTTTTAAAGTTTAGTAATCATTTTCTCAGCCTTGTGTAACCTTTTTTTCTTTTTTAATATAACTTCTTTAATAAAAATGTTCATTTACCACTTTAGCCTTTTCCCCCCTAAAATTACAACAATTCCAATATGATTAATATTATAAGTAATGAACAGAATAACCAATTCAACAAGTAGCTTAACTCTAACTAATTACCTAACTAATTAACTGGAACAAATCTAAAAAAGAATCCATACATTTATATGAGTGGGGACTAAAACTTAAGATATCAAAATTTCTAAAATCTCAACCTTGTTCAAGATATCAAGGTCTATTTTTTATTCATGGATAAAAGTACCATGAAAACTTTTGTATTAGAAGTCGGATTACATTTGGTCCGCTCAATAAAGAAAATGAGAAAATTAATCTTGTACATTAGATTAAAGAGTAAACTAGTTTTTATTAAAAATTTCATCTATTTTTATTGTTAAAAACTTATCCTTATATGTTATAATGAGGTACACATGGCACACAACGTGTAATTTTTTAGTTATTTTATTAACCATGCTAATTTTAATTGTCAAAATAGATAAAATTTTTAACTCGAAAAATTAAATTATTTTTAAATAAATATACAAAAACTAATATATTTATTTTTTGAATAAAATGAGACAAAACTCAAATTGACTTGTAGCAAACACGCCAAAATTACCTTTTAATAAAATTATTTGTTTATACTTATATAAAATAAATAAAAATAAAAGTTACAAAAAAATATTCTAATGTACACGCGCACAAAAAACCGCGTGATAAAAAAATTGTTCTCATCTGACATATGATATTATATTATAATATAGTTGAGAGCGATGAGCACTGACTCCAGCCCACACCACAAACATGTCGGAACTCAGGTTCAGTGCATTCATTTGTATAATAAAATTCCACCTACAATACTACCAAAAATTAATTTCAATTAATTAATATTATTATATTAATAAATTAATCAAAATAATAAATTTATAATTCTGACGAAGTTATATAAAAGAGCATGATTAAGAACAATGAGGACAGAACACAGTACATGTCCTTTAACACCTTGTCCTTATTATAGTATCACATCACTTTATTTTTTTCTTTCTAAAAATCTTACAACTAGCTTAATAGTACCCTTCTGATTCTTATAAATATATATAAATTTCGCATTCTTCTTTTAGACCTTAATTGAAAACCCCCCAAATTTTCCCTCGTTCCTTGAATTGTTTGAACACTCTTTTGTAAAAAAAAAAAAAAAAAAAAAAACAGTTGTGTTCTTTGAAAAATCAAGGAAACTGTGTTTTTTTATTCTAGCTGGAAAAAAAAAACATGTATGCCGACACAGGGCTGTTTTTTCCTTACATGCAGAACTTTGCTCAAGATTTTCAGCAGTTTGAAGGTTACTGTAAAACCCAGAAACCGAATGCTTCAATGGTATTGAATATCTCAAATCTATCTCTGAATCTTTGTTTCTTTTTTTGTGTGTGTGTGTTAGCAGACAATTTTGTGTTTTATGTTAAAATTTCGATTTTTTTTGGAAGTAGTTTTTTTATAATGGAACTTCATTTTTCCCTTGTTAAAAGATTTCGATTTTTAGGAATATTTGTTTTTTTTTCCCCAAAATTATGTATTTTGGTAGCTTTAGAGTTCACGGTTTATGTTTTCTGGGTGGGTGAGAAAATTTTTCTCTGTAACCAAACATGGCTGGAAATGGGAAAAAAAAGGTAAACTTTAAATGGTGGAAACTGGAAAAAGGAAAAGAAAAGTTGGGAATATAATTGGAAATTGATTTCCATGTCATGAAATTCAGTGTTCTTGAAGATTTCTACCATTTTATTCAACTTTTTTGATATGGGGTTTTCACTTTTTAGCCCACTTTTATACATATACATATATATATATATGAAAACTGTCACAATTAGTAATTTGTTTGTCTTAAAGACATAAGCATACTAAAAGTGGAAAGAAACCATTACCAGACATAATCCTTTTTAGTGATAATTTTGTTGGTAAAAATATGAACTTATTTTTTAGTTTGTGTTGGTCTGAATTAGGTATTGAATATTGAACATATATGTTTTAAGATTCAGTAAGTTGTTATAAAATCGAATCCGGAAATGGTAAGATGCTAACATTTGTGCTATAATCTTCAAGTTCAAGTTTAATATGTCCCATGTGGGGTGATTTGTTCGATTGTACTAATGTTATTGAATGGTTAATGATACTTGTTTCGTATTTGTTTTTATCGTAGAACAACATGGTTCCGACCTCGACGATATCGGAATATGATTTGGGAGGAGATGGTGATTTGTTCAAAGCTCCAGAACCAATCATCGAAGAACCAATTGTAAGCCTTGATCCGATGACTGCAGCCATATCATCGTTAGTCTCGTGCGGTGAAGATGTTATTACTTCGCAAGAACTTAAAGCTGCGGATATTGAATCGTTTCAAAACGAGCAGCTTTTAGAAGTTTTGTATGAGTGCGAGAAGGATATGATGGCACAAGCGGCGATTGAAACGCCGTTGGCGGCGGAGGTCATTGATGTCAAGATTCCCGTGGATGAAAACTGGAATCAAGAAAATGAAATGTCGTGTGATGTGCCGTTCTCGAAAAGTGTTAGCTCAGGTAGTTTAAGCTCGCTGGAATGGATGCAACAGGCTGCTATCAAGCCTAATTTCCTTGATTTTACCGGAATGGATTTCAGTTCTGTTTACGGAATGAGGAGAGCGTTTAGCGAAGGAGATATGAAGGTCAGCCTTAATTGTTTTCGCATCGTTTTCTTATTACAATCATAAAAACCTACCTGAATCAAGTGATAGTGAAACTTTAGTTGATCACCGTGCATGTATTGTCTTTGTAAAACCGTCCAGTAGCCAAAAAAAAAAAAGATGTTTCTGGCCATTTCCACATGATGGGGTTGGTTATTAATACCGAGTTTTATGACAGACTCTCGGCAATGGTAACGTGAGCATCATCCACTCTCCGGTCGAGAGACCTTCAATTGTCAGCTGCTGTTCTAACGAAGATAGAAGGGAAAAGCTCTCGAGATACCGCAATAAGAAGACAAAGAGGAACTTTGGAAGGAAAATCAAGGTATAAAAAACACATATTCACTTGCATTTGTTACTGGGGTCTCTGGTACCAGTGTTACATATATCTGGCTTGGGTTTGGAGGATCATATCATATCCTCAAAATATATCCTCCAAACCCATGCTGAAAATGTATCAAAAATGCGTACTTTCCATTGTCGGGAAACATAGTCTGTGTTATTCAATTTCTAACCCTGTTTTTCTTGTACCGAAACTCATCATATACAGTCTTCTTTTGTACAGTATGCTTGCCGGAAGGCTCTTGCCGATAGTCAACCAAGGATCCGTGGAAGATTCGCAAGGACCGAAGAATCCGACCACTCCAAGAGGTAATAAAACGGTTACCGACGGGAAGGAAGTAGCTAGGATCAACGAGGTTAATTAAAGAGGTAATGCTAAAATAAACAAGAACCCAAGTCTTGAGAAATAGCTGTTCTAGTCGTGTTCGCCGTAATAATGGAGAGATGGCCGGCCGAGTCGGATGTACATAGTGTTTGTTCAATAAAATGGCAAAGCAGAAATTTGTATTTGTTAATATAAATATGTGTTTGTATAAAAGTCATGATGTTTTTGCTCCATCTTTGATCCTGTCTGTTCATATTTAGTTGTTTTATGTAGTATCGAGTTTTGTTCTTATTAAGTTGCCCTTTTCCATATTTTTGGTATAATATAACATGTTACAAAGGGCAAGTCACTAAATTTAAATTATTAGTAATTTTACATTGTTGCCATTTAAGGTTAAAAAAATATGATTGATCTATTCAAGAGTTTTTATTTAAATTATCGAACATTGAATTTTGTTCATTGTCAATGTTCATTGCAATATAAATCGCACGAAGCTTTTGTCCTATTAATCAGAGATATACCTTGCCTTTTGGAATCATATGGCTGCAACATGAATATTTTATCATACACAAAACCCAGATCTAAGTTGACTTTTGCACAAAACAAGTTCGGAAGACATTAACACAAACTCTTATTGCAACTTCTTTTAATTTTAGTTTTGCTGACTTGAATAACCAATACAAGCAGAGCATAATTCACGAGTGAAGACAAAAACATCTACATTAGGTAACTAAGTTTTAAGGCAAACTCACAGAAGATACTAACGGATCTCATGACCGTCCAAACTCAAACTTTGACCTGAAATATATACACAATTATATGTCCAGCCCCGACATAAATATTATAAAATGCAGAGCATTTCCTTCATCCTATCTTATATCATGGCAATTTATAACGGCAGTTTACCGGAAATGATAAATGCATCAAAATAGAATGTAGCAGAGAAAGCAGATCAAGAATGAAGATGCAAGGATATGCCTAATCCAGGAAACCAGATGGCATATATCTCATTTTATTTGCTTCATAACCATAGGCAACAAAAACAGGGAGAGCAAAAATAAAAATGCGCATTATAAAAAGAACATGGATATAGAAATTGTCTCAATGTGTATTTTCAGGAGAATGATGTATCCGACTTAAAATTACGGACTCAGACCCAGACTCATTTGACTCAGGAATCAAAGCCCCTGATTCCTTAGGAAAACCATTTATGGAACCACTAATTGCATCGCCAAAAGCATGTCTTTCCTCAGCACAGTACACAGAACTATTACCTTCAGTTTTGTTTATATCATTTGAATTTTCACCATCCGCAGCCAAACCAACAGCCTCTGCTGTATTATCAAGAGACCGCAAAGAACCTTCAACTACATCCTCTGAATTCATCTGTTCAGTCTCGGTGTCTGTCTCTTCCGCCTTGTTGCCATCCAAAGCTGGTTCAGGCACCTTCTGGTTTATGTGACAAAAATCAGCATTTGGCAGTTCTGATTTCTCTGGAGAAAGGCTATCCAGATGATCAGGTATCTCCCTTCTTTGGATTGAAACTAGCTGTTCCATATTCTCGTCAGATGTAACAGATGGAACAGCTTCTTCCGGCTGATCTGAATCTAGCATTGCTGAATCCACCATTTCTGCATCGGAAATCAGAACTGGCTCCTCTACTTCGTCCACAACATGATCAGGACATTGCTCCTTCCCCTTTTCCTTGGACGCTGAAGCAAATGCTAATATTCCACCACTGACATTTAAGATAGCACCCATTTGTAGCCTCTGTTTCTTGTAGAGGTCCATGGCTTTCTGCAAGTCAGAAAGCATTCAATAATCACCATCATTAGTTTAGAATCAGTTTCCAAAATAAAGAGCACTACCATATAAGATCTTCTATGTTCCCTTCCCCCAAAACAAATTCAAACCTACACTATTCCCAGAAAAGAAAGATCGTAGATACAGTCAGGCTGATATACAGAAATGAGCTTCACTAAGTACCTGAAAAGCAGAAGCATTAGTTGCTGGAATCAGTGAAGGGCTCAGCACAGCAAAGGAAGCATTTTGCACAGGTCGTGCATCATTCTGAAAAATACGAGAGAAAGGGTATTTTAAGTCAAAGATCAGATAAATTAGATATTGAGAGACAATTATGTAGAACAGGGTCCTCTCTACCTTCGAATTGGCAAGCATTGTTACATCTTTAGCCAAATCTTTACTTTGCTCCACATTCAGTAAACCCATACACTGACCATATAAATCAGAACCAGCTAGTTCTGCTGAAATGTCAAGCTTAGAAAGATAAAGCAGACAATAGTGAGCATCACCATCTTGACTTGATACTTTGGAAGAATCAGGTGCCTTGTGTGGAACCATGGGTGAAAGTCTAGAAGATTCTTTAACTGGTGACATGTCATCAGATCTTGTTTCAAGACCTTTCACCTGAAGACCATTATTGCCATTTTCATATTGAGACCTCCGACGTTCCTGTCCATCATAAACATCCTCAGGAGAGGCCTGCAGAGGATTCTCCTCCTTCTGAGATGTTGAGGGCAAGTCAACGTCACCATTTTGTCCTTTCCACACATCTGAACTGGTATCCCATCCCCGACCATTCACTGGATGCCTATTCTGGTCCCATTCGGGACCCCCGAACATGTGCGCTTCATCCCTAAAAATAATACTGTGACCATCCCAACCATGAAAATGAGCTGGACCAGAGCCATCCATCGTATTCTGCCAGCCCATTGGCCGTAAATGATTGTTAAACCTTTCAGCATCAGGTATATGATATGGAATCCCAGAGTGATTAATTTCCATTGAGGGTCTACCACCAAACAGAGATGGAGAAGGAAACTGTGGCATCATAGCTTGAAAAGCACCATGGGGTGGCCCAGGTTGGAAAGGGATGAAACTATTTGGAACAGGTGCTGGCCAGTTTGGGGTGACCCTCCAAGCATTTGCATGCCCTCTTCTAACATTCAGATCACTACTCCTCTTGTAACGACCACTGTTATTGAATCTATTATCTTCTTCTAGAGAACCCATGAAAGAAGGGCTGCCAATTCCAGCCCTTAAACCAGGAGGTTGTGAAATCAAAGATGAGTTGCCCTGACCAGCTCTATTATAAAACACAGAATCTGCTTGAGAGGATCCATCCAAAAGAGGCTTCTCAGGAGGCAAGTCTCGACTAAGTCTATTATCCTCTTCTCTGCCACCAGCAGAGGCACCGCTCCACCCCGTCTCCTCTGTGTCAAGACCCCGCCTAACACTTCTACCCGTATATCTACGCTCAAGACTTGTTGAAGGAGATTTTTCCATCATACTCATTGGGGAAGCTTTTAAACTTGAGGACCTCTCAATTGGTAACTCCCCAGAATGGTCCTCGTCCGCCCTACTTGACTTCTCCATGGATCTGTACTTAGCACCTCTCTCAGAGGTTTCAGAAAAACTAGTCATCTCTCTTGACGAAGCTGCTTTGGACCTCTGCTCTGTCATTGGATCTCTATAATTCGAATCTTCTTGTTTCAAATGTCTGTAAGAGAAAATAAGTCTATTATACTCAATATAGCACTAGGGAGAGTGGTGGGGCCAGACCCCAAGCACCAAAAATTAGTAGAATGCCACAGAGAACGAGAAAATAAAATCAGTATAAATTGTCGAACAATAATCTGAATATCTGACAGAAATTACTGACTTAATACCATATATTGTTTGCTCAGTTTACCATTTAAACCATAGAATATGGAATCAAAAATATTGAAGAGGGCGTGATAAAAGCAAAAAGAGTACCTAAACTCATCAGTCCCACCATGAGAACTTGAGCTGGGAGAAGCCCTCTTTCTGTTACTGCCCATAGCAGCATCTAAATTGGTTGGGCGTGACTGAGACCTTCCCCGATCAGCATCTGCCTCGAGTCTACCAGAAGCTGATTTATTTTCCATGTCAGAATACTGTAGTTTGGCACCTCTAGATTTAGTATCATTACCGTCATCCCAATCATCAGGAGATCGCTTCCTTCCCTTACTATCTTTGTTTCTAGCACTCCTCCGTTCATCATGTAACTCATCACGCTCACGATCTCTATCCTTGTCCCGATCACTGTAACGGCGATCACGTTCTCGATCTCGATCCCATTGAGAATCATAATCACGATCATTGTCATGATCATGATTGCGGTCACGTTCCCGATAATGGTGACGATCAAGATCACGATAACGTTCTCGCTCTCGGTCGCGTCCAATATCCCGTTCTCGATCGCGCTCCCGCTCCCTATAGCGCTCACGGTCTCTGTCACGATCATGCTCTCTATCATGGTCACGATCACGCTCAAAGTCACTATCTTGAACCTTGGACTTCTTCTGCCGAATTTTCACATCATCTTTTCCATCCCTTAAATGCTTCTCACTAGACTTACCATTAGCATGATCGCTTGCCACTCGGTCATCTTGGCACTTATCTTCACAGTTAATGTCTTCCCGATACTTGTCTTTGTATCTTTCATCCTTATGCTTCTCATCTCTTGCTCTTAAATCTTTGCTAGTATCATTGCTTGCAGACAACTGCCTGTCCAAAATGTCTCCATTATCTTCCAGATGCTTATCCACATCACCAGAAGCATCTCTCTTTTTCCTAAGTCGTCTCTCAAGCTGGCTCTCTGATTCAGGACTTTGCAACCTATCCGGTACATCAAAATCTGAAATACAGAAAAAAGAAAAGGAAAAAAAATGTTACCAAGAATATCTAACAGTCTACTTACAGAAAACACCTCGAAAGTTATAATTTGATTTCAGCAAATATTACAAAAACTCTGAAAATCCGGAAATCCAGACTTGATAATGACCATACGGTTTATCATTTTCCACAAACAGAAGACAAGATCCTGTGGAAAGGGCATGTAATAATATACCAAGCAGAGCAATGACATATAACACTGAAAATGTAAAGCAATCCAAAACAGAAAACGGAAAGATCACAAACTTAATATTAGAATTCATAAAGCATAAAAGTAAACTTATCTAGTCTACTATAAGCTAATAATAACTATAAATCTGTGAAAAGCAGAAACAAAGAGAAAGTGCCTAAATCCTGACGCATCTAGACATAGCACTGATATATTTGAGCCAAAGCAGCATGACAATTTTATATTAGGCCTCAAACAAAGGTCAACTCACCGCACTGACTAAAACATCATCTCCAAGCCAAAACAGAAGTGGATAGATGACCATAGCCAGATAACCATCCACGACCATGACAGCTTATGAAAGAAGGAATTCTTCCATTACCAATTGAGGATTTAGATGGCGTATTTATTAGAAATATTTTTAAATACAGAGCTATTTATAAAACGGTCAGCACTTCTCATCATATTTTAACAACTTCCAAAACTCCCTTCAAAGTCCAAACATGCCATTTATTGAGATTTGAAATACCATGATCAAGGCAATACATTCATTACCTTCAAGTTATTCAAGGCTCCACTGGAAAATACAATCAGGACCATGGAACTTATAAATACAAGGGATCCTTGCGGGCTCTGACCAACCTTGGCTAAACAAGATTACCTAAGTTGAGAAGTTGACTTCATATACTTAGAAAAACACATGTAAATGCACTTCTAAGTGTACAAGAAGTGTGGCAGCTTCAAGCTCAACCAAGTAAATTCTCCACTCAATTTACATATAAATTGTTCTCTTATACAAAACAGGGAACCATGTATGGGAAAGTACTTCTACCATAACACTTTGAAGCTAATATAAAATTAAATATTGGAGACTCCAAAGAAATTTTCAAAATTCGATTCCTTTCAAACTGATACCCAGAAACAGGAAACCAGCCAAATGGAATATTCACTGCAGAAGGCTAACCGACAATTTCGATTTGATATTGAAGATAAAGGAAATGGAAAAGATAAGCACTCTTATCCTGGTCCATACACCACTGTTCTAGGAACTCAGACACAAGGTGCATGTCTATGCAGAAAAACTGTAATACACCAGGTTTAAGGTCAGACATTAGTTTCTTCATAACAGTAGTTAGAAGGCTATAAAACAATGAAAAAGTCATACCTTCCCAACACCATAAGACCTGATCAGTAGAAATTATCTTCTCAACTATGTCACCTAATCCTTAAATTCCTCAACCCAGCCTCTCATCCTGAAAACAGACATCTCCTTTTCTTCTTTGGCTTATGGAGCAAATAAAAGTTGCAAAATCAGATAACTCTTGACACTTAAAATTATTTGGCTTGAAGTTAAACTTCCCCAATCAACTTAACATGCTTCTGAGAGTTTGTAGATATATATTATATATAGACGTAACCATGGATGCATTCGAAAGAATAGCTTTCCTATGAAATCTATAGATTACAAGTTTGCAAAAAAGGAAATTAGAAATCTAGCACAGTCCAACAAAAAGGGCAACTCGAAGTGATATATCAATAGATAGAGTCCCTATTCAATGCAGTCTGTATTAACTCCTAAAAAACAAAAATGGGAAAATTAATATGACAATCAATCTTAATATACAATACCTAACAACAAAAAAGGGCACCAAAATAATTAGAACTGTACATGCTAAATTGTTACTAAACAACCAACAAACAGTAAGTTATCTTACCAGTTCTTTCGGTGGATTGTTTCACAGAGCGGTGTTCTTCATTCTCAATGAACCTATCACTCTTGCCTTCTTTACCTTTCCTTTCTCTCTCCCTTTCCTTTTTTCTACTTGATTCTCGATGCTTCCCTTCACTCTTACTCCTCTTTGTATCATCCCCTTCAATATCCTCTCGTCTCTTACTCTTCGATTCACTTGAAGCCTTAGACTTCTTCTCTCCTTTACTACCATCATCTTCACCACCATTCCACCTATCGTTTACTCTATCATCTGCCTTTTCTTTGCGCCGTTTCGAGGAACTGTACTCCTCAATATAATCTCCATTCCCCGAAATCCATATTTCCTTGCTGGTATCCTTAGCGTCAAGCTTTCTCTTGTCACCGGATCCAAGCTCCTTTGAAGACCTAACACTACTCTCCTCCTTACTCTTCTTTTCCTTCTCCTTTAAGCCCGAATCTTTCTCCGAATCCGAGTAATCCCTAGAACTGTGCTTACTAGATTTATGCCTTGAACTTCGCGGCATCACCGGCACCCAAATTACAACACCTCAAAAAACCCTAACTGGAAAATGAAAATAAAAATGAAACACCAATCTCTCAAATCAACATTGAATACAAAAACCCTAACATCGAATCTTCCAATAACGTCGATCAACGAAAAGCAGGAAGAAATGAATGTGGAAACCCTAATTGTAAGGAATAGGAGTGGAGGCGGTGGGGAGGTTTACGGCGGACGGAAAGAATAGATTTTTAGAGGAGAGTGGGGGCGGTTTAAGGGATGGGATCGAAAAAATGAGAGGGAAATTACGAGGGAGGGTAGGGGGGAAGAAATTTGGGGGTTTGAGTTTGACGAAGGAAGATGGCGGTGTTTTGGGGATAACTGCTAAAAAGAGCATGTGATGTTGAAGGAGTGAAGAAAAGAGGGTATATGCCTTTAGTTTTCAATAATGAGCTTCATATTTTTATTAGGGGTTTCAAATAAGAATTGGAGATAATAGTAGGACTTGAAGTAGACTTGGGGATAACTTTGTCCATCTAACAGGATTAACCCTCAATATTTCCTCCTATTACGGCCTTGTCTGAGTATTTCTAAATTTTATTTTTTTATATTAGTTTGGTCCCTCAACTTTTTTGAGATCAAAATTATATTTCTTTTATTTCGTGGGTATCAAGTAAAAAGAAAATTCTAATTTGAAGTATATTTTAACTTTTAATTTTTTATTATATAATTTGGTTTGAGCACGTTTGGTTCGCTGTATTGGATTAGAGGTGTATTGGATTAGAAGTGTAATGGAATAGAGGTGTAATAGCAAATCAACTGTTTGGTTGAATGTAATGGAATAGAGGCGTAATAGTAAAACTGTGTTTGGTTGAATGTAATAGAGGTGTAATAGCATAATGGAGAAAACTAAAATGACTAGAATACCCTTAGCATAAATTTGTTTTGGTAAATGATTATTGTTATTGTTATTTAAATTTTAATAAGATTATTTATTATCAAAAATAAATAATTTAACCATATTTAAACATAATTATTATTTAATATATTTTAATTAAAATATAAAATTTAATAAAATTCTTAATAATTAGCAGAAATTTGTTTTGGTAAATTATTTTATTTAAATTTTAATAAAATTATTAATATCAATAATAAATAATTTAATCATATTTAAACATAATTATTATTAAATATATTTTAATTAAAATATATAATTTAATAAAATTCTTAATAATTAATATTCTTATATGAATTTACTCAAACCATAATATATGATACTGTAAAATATAAAATAACATAATTATTATTAAATATAATATAATTAAAATATATAATTTAATAAAATTCTTAATAATTAATATTCTTATATGAATTTACTCAAATCATAATATATGATACTATAAAATAAAATTTTAAATAATTAATATTAAATATATTTTAATTTAAATATATGATTTAATAAAATTTAAAATAATTATAACTAATAAATTATATTTTATAAATTTGTATAATTTAAAATAATAATTATTACATATAATTTAATAATAATATAAAATTTCATAAAATTCTTGATAATAAATTTTCTTATATGAATTTATACAATTTAAAATAATGCCAATGCTAACACTACCACATTTGGGTTCAAATTATACTCATAGTAAGCTCAAACTTTTATTGATGCCAATGCCAACACTACCAAAACCTTTTGGACAATTATTTCGAAGATTTAAACCAACAAAAAGAAAATCAATAAGTAATAAAACCATAGAAAATAAAAGAAAAAATTTGCCTTTGAAGCACATTCAATTGTGCACTTGGTTCTCTTTGATATCTCCATGATTTCTTCATCTTTATTCATAATATCAAACATAGGCAAACAAAACGATAATTGTAACCCCCTACCCCTACCAACATTTTATTGTAAGTATAACTAACACAGGATAACTAGTTGGCCTCTTAAAACAGTCAAAGACCAGACCCCAAACCAAACCAAACTGCTAAACAACAAAGCAGACATCATTAAAAAGACCCCATCCCCAGATTGCATCATTTTCAATTCTTAGAAATGAGGAGCATAGAGCTGGAGAACCTTCTGCTAGGACGGTCTGCTGCTAATATCATCCCACCAAGCACTCACATGCTTCCTGCTGGTTGTCATGTATTAGGGATCACTTCCAGAACCCTGTTTTCCCCTAGCAACATTTGCAAACTCACAAGCTCCAGACAACAAGGGACTGGAGATGTTACCGTTAGCATACTACACGCGTGATTGCAAATTTATGAACATTCAACTACAAAAGTCCAGAACCTACCAAAATTTCTAAGCCAATACCTTAGAATCGATTTGCTGTATTGGGGAAAATTTGTTTCAGGGTAGCATTGTAGTTAGGAGACTGCGCTTGCAATAAAACAGTACAGTTGATCACATATGAGAAAGGTTAGGAGAGAAGAATGACTACTAGGCCAGTATAGAAGATTGAGAAATGTCAAACGATAATCACCAATTGTGCAAATAACTCTATAGCTAAAATGAATGCAATATGCCAAGGGGAGGATGATGATATAGACTTAACTGAACTTAGCCCAGGAAGGTTTATCTAGATTAAATCCAACAAGTACAAAGCAAGTACATACATAATCTAAACAAGGTTTATCTAGATTAAGTTCTCCATAGTTAAAGCAATCACACGGATAGCTAGTATTATATATCTAGATGAAGATCTCTATCAACACATTAAAATTCCCTAATCCTCATAAGCTGACCAGTAAAAATATGAGAGCTTTCGTTTCATGAATTAACAAATATAAAATGAACATCGAGCAACAAAAACCAAAGGCAAAGCTTTCTTCTCGGGTTCTTAGTTTTTTTAAAAATATTTGTATCTGTCATATGTATTCAAGACTAAACTTCCTAAATACTCATTCAATTATAAATTCTAATTTTCACATAACTGCCAAAAAAAAAAACCTTAACAAATTTGTAACATACAAAAATTTAGAACTTACAGAAAGAGTATAAGGTGCATTTGGAGGGATGTCAATCTGCCCACGAACAGCTTCAAGATCAAGTAATACATACTCTGAATCTTCTTCCTCTCCATAATCATGATCCTTGTTTTTCTCCATTTAATCAAACCCAGAAAAAAAACATTACACTTCAAAGATACTGCAAAACAAACAAAATAAATTTTCAGAAGAATGGTTGAAAAAATATGAATTTTTATTTAGTTGTATTCGAGATAGATTATGAGAAGTTCCATTGCATACGACACCCAAACAGATTAAGAGAAGTCAAAGAAGAAGAAAGATTCATCAAGCAGCTAGGATTAACTGATAACAATGTCCATTCCATATAGAAAACTAAACCAATCTATAAGAATTAGATATCTTCTCCCAAGTTCAAAATTTTTCGCAAAAAATATATATATTGGGGGACTTGCAGAGATGGAGACATTTAACTTTGTAGTGATTTTAAGCTAACCCCAAATAATTCCGATAAACATAAATAGAGAACTGTTAAGACCTAAACATACTCTACCTCAAAAGCATAGTAAACAAAAGAAAAACAAAATATATTACCCATTATCCTTACCTTGCGATTTTAGTCGAGAGTTAAGGATTTCCGAGAGAGAGGAACCCCAGCCGTCGGTAAGATTCAACAACCAAACGTGCTCCGAGAGGAAAAATGAAGCAGTGGGAAATGGGAGGAGAAATGATGGGGACAGAAAAAGGAGAGGGTGGAGGTCGATTTCGGGTAGGGAGGGAGGGTAAAACAGAGAGTTGGGAAGGGAAGCCGGACGTAATAGGTAATCTGGGATTTAGGAAGGGAATAGAAAAGCAGGGAATTTGGGGATTAGGTCGGGATTGTATTAGCGCGTAATATCTATTACAGCGAACCAAACGCCGGAATAGGGGCGTAATGTAATAGGCGCGTAATCGGGGCGTAATGGATTACCTATTACACTGAACCAAACACAGTGTTAGTTTCTATTGAAGTTAAAGTTAAAATATATTTAAGTTTTAATCCAGGAATTCGACTAGAATTCAACCCAAAATTTTATTTTCTCTAATGGTTACTTTAATTTTCATAAATACATTTTCTTGTTATAATCAAGACAACCCATAATGTAGATAAATTTATTTATAAAAAAAGTTGTAGATTTTCTTGATTTATAAATAGGAAGCTTGTTTTTCCATATAATAAGAAGACCTGAATCCAATAAAAAACGGTTCTGTTGGGGATCCATCAGCCAGAGTTGTAGGATAAGATGACTGCTTTGCTTCTTCTTGCATGATATAAGAAAAACCATATCTCGGCATGAAAAATAAATCCACGTACAAATAAGCTTTTCAGCTATTATTAAATGTTTAATTTTCACTCTTTTTGCTTTCAATTTTTATGAAATTATAGGTTTTATATATTTTTTTTTGTTTGTGGAAGAAACAAGCATAAAAGAGATTATTAAAAATAATTGAAATAAAAAATACTTATTTAATAGTCATATAGATAAAATAAATGACACAATTAACTTGAATTTAATAAAAGAGTATAACATTAACCGTTGAAGTTGAATTTTAAAATTTAAAAATTAGGAGTAAACGTTCGATTTAATCGGATGAAAATTTTTTAAGTTAATCGAGTTGATGAATCCTATTTTATCATCCTAACTCGATTTAAAATTTTCACAAATTGAGTCGAATAAGATGGAATCCGAATCGAATATATTTATTCGAGTTAAATTAAAAAAATAATTTTGAATCCTTATAATCATTATCACCTAACGTAACCAAATTTACTTACCGTAATCAAATTTATTATTAACTTTCACTCCCTCATAATTTATTTATTAATCTTTTATATACAAGTTAGCTTCATTGTTTGCTTAGTTGCTTCAATTATTTTCTGATTCTTGTCACTATGTATTTTGAAATTAAAAAATATATTAAATGTAAAAATATAGTTTTTTTAATAAAAATTATCTTAAAAATAAAATGTAAAATTAATACCAATGTAAAATTTTAACACGAATATTTTATAACATCATCAATAATTCAATTTTAACAAAATATTATAAAGGTTCAATATGACTAAACAATTTAATAATAAAAATAGCACTAAATGTAAAATATAATTTAATAATATAAATGGTAGATATAAATAAAATTATTACTATTTAAATTTAGGGGTTTTTTTTATGATTTTAATTTTTGATATAAAACAAAAAGTGAAATAAAAATTTAGAGGGAAAATAAAAAATTTTAGAGGTTGAGGGACTAAAATGAGGGGGGATACTAAAAAAAATTGGGAGATAAGTTTGAAGTAGAAGGGTAGTATAGGAATAAAAGTATTGGAGGAATTGAGGGTCGACAGAGTAAAATTTTGAGAGGAAAGTAAATGAGAGAATAAAATTTTGAAAGAAATATTTAAAAAAAATTGTGGGATGTGGGTTTGGGACAAAAGGGGATGAGATTGGAAGAGGGTAAAAATTTTTAAGGGTAGTAAAAAAGTTTAAGAATTTGATATTATGATTTGATATTTAATTTATTTAAATTATTCGAATTCGAAAACCAAACTCATTCCAACTCAAAATTCAAAAAAAAAAAAATAATTTGACTCACATAATTCGATTAATTCGAATAACTCGAAATTTCAAATTTTTTTCAATTTTGTTTAAGTTGAGTCAAATTTTGTTCACCCGACTAAATTCCTTAAAAAAAAAAGAATACAAGTACTAAATTCTAAATTTTCCAACAGAACAAGAACTTATTGCACATTTTAACCAAAACAAAAGCATGGCAATTTATAAACACTGACCCATAAACAAGTATCATAATTCATGAGTCGGGGCGGACAAACTCTACATCATAATTAAAACATTTCATGACAATCCAAACTCAATCCGACCTGAAATATGTAGACAATTATATGTCCAGCTATATGCAGAGAATCAATAGGAAAACATAAAAACAAAATCATGGCAATTTATAAAAAGCAGTTTTCCCAGAAATGTTAAATGCATCAAAATAGAATGTAGCAGATCAAGAACGAAGAAGATGCAAGGATATGCCTAATCCAGGAAACCAGATGGCATATATCTCATTTTATTTGCTTCATAACCATAGGCAACAAAAAACAGCAAAAGTAAAAAATAAAAATGCGCATTATAAAAAGAACATGGATATAGAAATTGTCTCAATGTGTATTTTCAGGAGAATGATGTATCCCAGTTAAAATTACCAACTCCGACCCAGACTCATTTGACCCGGGAATCAAAGCCCCTGATACCTTAGGAGAATCATTTAAAGAACCACTAATTGCATCATCAAAAGCATGTATTTCCTTGGCACAGTACACAGTACTATTACCTTCGGTTTTATTTATATCATTTGAGTTTTCCTCGTCAGCAGGCAAACCAACTGCCTCTGCTGCTTCATCAAGAGACCGCAATGAATCTTCAACTACATCCATTGGATTTATCTGATCAGTCTCGGTGTTGGTCTCTTCTGCCTTATCACCATTCAAAACTGGTTTAGGCACCCCTGGCTCCATGTGACCAGAATCACTACTTGGCAGTTCTGTTTTTTCTGGAGAAAGGCTATCCAGATGATCTGGTAACTCTCTGCTTTGAATCGAAACAAGTTGTTCCATATTCTCATGAGAAGTAGCAGTCAGAACAGCGTCTCCTTTCTGCTGATCTGAATCCACCATTTCAGCATCAGAAATCAAAACTGGCTCCTCTGCTTCATCGACAACATGATCAGAACTTTGCTCCTCCTTGGGCATTGAAGTAGATGCCAACATCCCACCGTTGGCATTTGGAATAGCACAAATTTGTAGCCTCTGTTTCTTGTAGAGGTCCATGGCTTTCTGCAAGTCAGAGAACATAAGTGAAACACCATCATTAGTTTAGAACCAGAAGTTGAAAGTTGAAGCAGAAATGACTATGTTTGATCTGGGGGAAAATAAGTAACAGCATTCCCCAGGTCATATATTTTTATACATGCTTTTATAACCATTATTAAGCATTTCATAATTCTATTTCTCCCACCAAAGAAGTAACAGAAAAGAAAGATCTTAGAAATACTCAAACGCATATACAGATACAAGCTTCACAAATACCTGAAAAACAAATGCATTAGTTGCAGGAATAAGTGAAGGGCTCAGAACATCAATAGAAGCATTTTGTACTGGTCGTCCACCGTTCTGAAAAATAAGAGAAAAAGGGTATTATAAGTCAAAGATCAGATAAATTAACTATTGACAGAAAATTTTGAAGAAAAGGGTTCTCTACCTTCAAATTCACAAGCATTGTTACGTCTTTACCCAAATCTTTACTTCGCTCCACATTCAGCAAACTTGTACACTGATCATACAAAGCAGAACCAGCAAGTTCTGCTGAAATGTCAAGCTTACAAAGATAAAGTTGACAACAGCGAGCATCATCATCTTCACTCGATATTTTGGAAGAATCAGGTGCCTTGTGTGCAATCTCAGGTGAACATCTAGAAGATTCTTTTGCTGGTGGCAAGACATCAGATCTTAATTCAAAACCTTTCACCTGAACATCATTATCGCCATTTTCATATTGAGACCTCTGACGTTCCTGTCCATCATAGACATCAAGAGGGGCCTGCAGAGGATGGTCCTCTTTCACAGATGTTGAGGGCAAGTCAACATCACCATTTTGTCCCTTCCACACATCTGAACCGGTATCCCATCCCCGACCATTCACTGGACGCCTATTCTGGTCCCATTCAGGACCCCCGAACATGTGTGCTTCATCCCTAAAACTAACACTGTGACCATCCCAACCAGGAAACTGGGCTGGACCAGAGCCATCCATCGGATTCTGCCAGCCAATTGGTCTCAAATGGTTGTTAAACCTTTCGGCATCAGGTATATTATATGGAATCCCAGAGTGATTAATTTCCATTGAGGGTCTAACACCAAACAGAGATGGAGAAGGAAACTGTGGCATCATAGCTTGAAAACCACCATGTGGTGGCCCAGGTTGGAATGGGATGAAACCATTTGGATGAGGTGCTGGCCAGTTTGGCGCACCCCTCCAAGCATTTGCATGCCCTCTTCTAACGTTCAGATCACCACTCCTCTTGTAACGACCAGAGTTATTAAATCTATGATCTTCTTCTAGAGAACCCATAAAAGATGGGCTGCCAATTCCAGCTCTTAAACCAGGCGACTGTGGAATTAAAGATGAGTTGCCCTGACCGGCTCTATTATAGAATACAGAATCTGCTTGACAAGATCCATCCAAAAGAGGCTTCTCAGGAGGCAAGTCTCGACCAAGTCTATTATCCTCTTCTCTGCCACCAACAGAGGCACTACTCCATCCTGTCTCCTCTGTATCAAGACCCCGCTTAACACCACTTCTACTCGTATATCTACGCTCAAGACTTGTTGAAGGAGATCTTTCCATCATACTCATTGGGGAAGCTTTTGAACTCAAGGACCTCTCAATTGGTAACTCCCCAGAATGGCCCTCATCCACCCTACTTGATTTCTCCATGGATCTATACTTAGCACCTCTCTCAGAGACTTCAGAAAAACTAGTTACCTCTCTTGATGAAGCAGCTTTGGACCTCTGCTCTGTCATTGGATCTCTATGCTTCGAATCTTCTTGTTTCAAATGTCTACAAGAGAAAATAACTCTATTATACTCAATAAATCACTTTTTTGGGGGGGAGGGGGGTGCAGCCATACCCACAACCACCAAAAATAAGTCATATGCCACAGGCAATGACAAAATAAATTCAGTTTAACTCATCAAACAATAATCTGAAATCTGATAGACACTAACAGCTCATTGAGATCCCTTATTTACTCAGTTACCATTTAAACCATTGAATAAGGAATCGACAATATTGAAGAGGGTGTGATAAAGAAACAAACTACCTATACTCATCAGTCCCACCATGGGAAATCGAGCTGGGAGAAGCTCTCCTTCTGTTGCTGCCCATAGCAGCATCTAAATTGGCTGGGCGTGACTGAGACCTTCCCCTATCAGCATCTACCTCAACTCTCCCAGAAGTTGATGATTTATTTTCCATGTCAGAGTAGTGTAATTTGGCACCCCGAGATTTAGTATCATTACCATCATCACGATCATCAGGAGATCGTTTCCTTCCCTTACTGTCTTTGTATCTTGTACTCCTCCGTTCATCATGTAACTCGTCACGGTCATGATCTCTATCCTTGTCCCGATCACTGTAACGGCGATCACGTTCACGATCATGATCTCGGTCTCGATCCCATTGAGAATCATAATCACGATCATGGTCATGATCACGGTTGCGGTCACGTTCTCGATAATGGTCACGATCAGGATCACGATAACGCTCACGCTCTCGATCCCACTCCCTCTCCCTATAACGCTCACGGTCTCTATCACGATCACGGTCTCTATCATGGTCACGATCACGCTCATAGTCACTATCTTGAACCTTGGACTTCTTCTGCCGAACTTTCACATCATCTTTTCCATCCCTCAAATGCTTCTCACTACACTTGCTATTAGCAAGATCACTTGCTGATCGATCATCTCTCAATTTATCATCTTGGCACTTGTCTTCACAGTTCATGTCTTCTCGATACTTTTCTTTGTATCTCTCATCCTTATGCTTCTCATCTTTTGCTCTTCCATCCTTGCCGATATCATTGCTTACATAAAACTGTTTGTCCAAAATGTCTCCATTATCTTCCAGATGCTTATCCCCATCACCAGAAGTATCTCTCCTTTTCCTAAGCCGTCTCTCAAGCTGGCTCTCTGATTCAGGACTTTGCAACCGATCTGGTACATCCATATCTGAAATGAAAAAAATATATATATATGAAATTTTCCAACATGACCCAAGTTATTCACAACGACTATTTCTGGGTTAAAAGGAACACCTTGTACAAGAAGTTATTGGGTTAAAAAATAAATAAAACTGAAAAAACTTCTGGTTCCAGTGCACGAAATGCAAATAACAACAATAATAACAACTAGATGATACTGAGAAAACACTACAAAAGTTAAAATTTTCATTTCAGCAAAAATTACAAAAATTCATGAAATTCCCCACTTGGCAATGACCATATGGTTTATCATTTTTCACAAACAGAAGACAAGAACCTATGGGAAGTGCATGTAATGATATACCAAGAAGAGCAATGACTACATATAAATACAACAACAAAAATTGTAGAGCAATCAAAAGCTTAATAGGAAATCTGAAAACAAGACAGAGGACTGAAAGATCATAAACTTAATATTAGGATTCATAAAGCATAAAATTGAACTTATATGGTCTACTAAAAGCTAACAAGAAGTTTAAATCCGTGTAAAGTATGAAATAAAGCGAAGGTGCCAAAATCCTGACACATCTTGACATAGCACTGATATATTTGAGCCAAAACAGCAAAACCTTTTTATACTAGGCCTCAAACAAAGATCAGCTCACCGCATTAACAAAAACATCTTCAGCAAAACAGAAGTGGCTACATGACCTTAGTGAGATGAAATTTTTTCATTACCAGTTGAGGATTTTGAAGGTGTATTTATTGGAGATATTTTTTAATACAGAACTATCAGTAAAAAGTTAGCACTTCTCATCATATTTTATCAACTTTTAAACTCCCTTCAAACTCTCTTCTTCCATTAATTTTGAGGCAATAACTTCATTACCTTCAAGTTATTTGAGGCTCAACCGGAGGATGCAACCAGGACCATGGAATTTATATGTACATTAGATCCTTGCATTTTCTGACCAAATTTAGCTAAGCAAGATTTCCTAAGTGGGGAAATTGATTTCATATACTTGAAAAAACATATTGAAGTGCACTTCTAAGTGTTCAAGAAGTGTGACAACTTCAAGCTTGCCCCAGTAAATTCTCCTCTGAATTTACATAAAAATTATTCTCTCATCCAAAACAGGGAACCATGTCTGGAAAAGTACTTTCAAAATAACACTTTGAAGCTAATAAAAAAAACTAAATACTGGAGACACCGCTGAAATTTTCAAATTTTGATTCCTTTCAAAGAAATACCCAGAAACAGGAAACCTTGCAACATAGGGAAAATTTTCAAATTATTGCTCTAGGGACTCAACATAGGGTGCATGTCAATTCAGAAAGAAAACAACACACCAAGTTTGAAGGCCGACATTAGTTGCCTTGTAACAGCATTCAGAAGGCTATATAAAACCTTGCAAAAAACCACACATCCCAATATCATAAAAACTAATTATTGGAAAAAATCTTCTTCCATTAATTTTGACTGTGTTAACTATTCTCTAAATTCCTCAACCCAACCTCTCATCCTGCAAAAAAAGGATCTACTTTTCTTCTTTGCCTCATGCAGCAAATAAAGTTCCTGAATTAGATAATTCTTTAACATTTAAAATTAAGTGGTTTGAAGTTGAACTTCCTCAAAAAACAAGAATCAACTTAGCCTGTTTTCTTAGAGAGTATGTGTAACCGTAGATGCATTTGTGAGACATTAATTAAGAGTAGCTGTAGATTAAAATTTAGCAATACTAGAAATTACAAATTTATTATTTCTAACAATGACTAGCCATTAATTACAAACGCAAAAGGATCTGAAGATCCTTTAAAAATAAGCACAGTTCAGTAGTTATTAAGTTAAATAAGTTAGAAAGGTTCTGAAATCACATAAATATTGTCCCTATTCAGTTCAGAAGGTGTTAACTCCTAAAAACAAATAAAAAATTGGGGAAAATAATAATATAACAATGAATCGCAATAAACACTACCTAACAACAAAAAACAGCACCAAAATAATCAGAAACGCCCATAGAATAAATTATCTTACCAGTTCTTTCGGCGTATTGTTTCACAGTGCGGTGTTCCTCACTCTCAATCAGCCTATCACTTTTGCCTTCTTTACTTTTCCTTTCTCTATCCCTTTCCTCCTTTCGACTATATTCCCGATGCTTCCCCTCACTCTTATTCCTCTTTGTATCATCTGCTTCAACATCCTCTCGTCTCTTACTCTTCGATTCACTTAAAGCCTTAGACTTCTTCTCTCCTTTACCATCATCTTCACCGTCATTCCATCTATCGCTTACTCCATCATCTGCCTTATCTTTACGCCGCTTCGAGGAACTGTACTCCTCAACATAATCTCCATTCCCCGAAATCCATAGTTCCTTGGTATCCTTAGAGTCAAGCTTTCTCTTCTCACCGGATCCAGGCTCCTTCGAAAACCTACCACTGCTCTCCTCCTTACTCTTCTTTTCCTTTTCCTTCTCCTTTAAGCCCGAATCTTTCTCCGAATCCGAGTAATCCCTGGCGTCCCTAGAACTATGTTTGCTAGATTTGTGCCTTGAACTTCGCGGCATCACCGGAGCCCAACTACACGACCTCGAAAACAAAACAAAAAAAAACCCTAACCGGAAAATAAAAATAAAACCGTCCGGATACAAAAATGAAGCACCAATCTCAAATCAACATTCAATATAAAAACCCTAACATCGAATCTTTCAAGGTAACTACAGTCGATTCTCGAAACGGACGGAATAAAAACGACAGTGGAAACCCTAATTGCTCTGAATGGGAATGAAGGCGGTCGGAACCCTCACGGTCAAAAAGGAACGGTTTAACGTACAGTATAGATTTAGAGGAGAGTGGAGGCGGAGGCGGTGGCGGTTAAGAGAATGAGATCGAAAAATGAGGGAAATTACGAGGGAGGGTGAGGTGGAAGAAATTGGGGGGTTTGAGTTTGACGAATGAAGATGGGGGCGTTTTGGGGATAATTGCTAAAACAGCATGTGATTTTGAAGAAGTGAAGAAAAGAGGTGCGTCTTTGTGTTTTAATGGGCTTTTTTCGGGTTTCAAGTAATCTGGAGTTACTAATAAGACTTGGAGTAGACTTGGGATAATTTTGTTGATCTGACAGGATTTACCCTTGAGATTTGTTTGTATTACAGTCTTATCCTTGACTTTGTTGAGGGCAGGGTTCCCGTTTTATGCTTAATTTATTTTTTAATTTTGTAAACTAAATAATAAGGATAAACAAAGCCAATTTTACTTTTACCACTAAGTTTATGTTAGAATCTATTAAATAATTATTGAATTATTAAAAAAAATTTATCTAAATCATTGGTTGTTAAAAATATTATTGTATGAATTTCTTTCTTCGTACTACATGCACCAATCAAAAGTTTTCTTCCTCTTTCTGTTACAGTTCAATTTTTCTCATGAAACAATTTTAAACGCTATGAATTTGTGAACAAAAATTTAAACAGCTTTTCACTGATCTTTAACACTAGTTATTAGATTGACTTGAATCTAATGCATGTTCTACACGTTGATAGGTACGAGTCACTATATTGATAGTGGAATTGTCGCTTAAAGTTCGCTAGTCGAACTTTAAAAAAGAAAAAAAACTTAATAGCTCAATAACTTATAAAAACTTTTAAATAGTTTAATGACTTAAATGAAAATTTTTAAATAGTTTAATGACCGTTTTGTAACTTTTTAAAATTAGTGTCCAAAATCTAAACCTATTAATAGTTCAGTAACCTTAGATGTAGTTTACTCAATAAATAATCTACTTGTGATTTGCTATTTAAATGACCTCATGGTGAATCCTGGTCGAACCGCCTCTTGCGTCTTCTCTCTACTCCACCTCAACCCCATCCCTTAATTTCCCATCCTTTTCTGTCTTTGTTATACCTCATAACTCATATAATGTGCTCAGATTATTGTAAAAACTCTATTTTAGGAACACTTTGCGGTTGCAACAATATTTGGTAAACAATAAAACACCTAGCTAAACATGATCCTAATAGAATCCCTATCTACTTCAAGTGAGACCTAGGAACAAATATTCTTATCCAATCAAATAAGTCCTTTACATTCCCCAACATCACTTATTTGTATACCAACCTATGCCTATTGGTACAAATATTCTACTCAAGCATTTCTAAATTAGGGGAGCCCATGTATATACATTAAGGCCTCGATGAAAAAGGCAAGTTATCAAACCTTAAGCATCTTATTGCTACCATCAAGTTAATCTCAACTTTGACCAAATACCTTCGATCATTATGTAACTCTCCATATGTCTTTAATTTGAGTCGAGTGAATTATTTTAAGACATCACAACCTCTTTTATGTATCAACACTCTTCGACTGTTTTTTAGCTTTAGTCAATTTCTGGTTCAAATTTACTTCTTATGACATATCAATTTTTGCCTTGATGCATATCAATGGCTCTCCTCCATCCAAGATTTAACTAAGGTCCTCCATCGAAGATTTAACTAAGGTGTGTTGTTGCCATATTTTGTTTCTACATGATTTGAAGGTTTGAGAGAGGTTATGTTTGATGCTGGTGCCCTTTTATATTTGGCTTCGTTGTCACAGGACTTTATTGTCGATGTTCACTTTTGTAACACCCCTAACCCGTATCCGCTGCCAGAACAAGGTTTCAGAGCATTACTACCATTTACAGATCACTAAAATAAATTTAAATACTTACCGATTCAATGCATCATATAAATAAATATATTACCGTTCAATCAACAGTTTTGACACTTGTATAAGCATCAAACAACAACATTGTTAGTATACTTGCACATATCTCATATAAATTCAACATTGATATATCTATTTTCTCGACATATCGCACTTGAGTTTAATAATAGTCTCAACTTACATAATTTCCTTGTATCAACATATCAAAGATAATCATATATGTACATGTCATGAAGCATATCATGCTCTTACCTTTTTTTCATAAGCATATATCATTCATTTCATTATATCAATATTTCATGCTCTATCATTTCCATATATTTTATGTATATTTATTCCGGTAATAGTTTATATCAAACTTAACATAAATTATATTCCATGTACTTATACTTATTTGTTTATCTATATTTATAATTATTTCATATAACCATCCGTCATCTGATACATATTACCTGAATATCAATTGTTCAACAGATGTCATAGCGTCTCCCATCCACGGTCTTATTTATCTTTGACATGATGCCATAGTGTCTTTCAACTATGGTCTTACTCATTTTCTGTCATGTTGCCATGGTATCTTTCAACCATGGTCTTATTCATTTCATGTCACGCTGCCATGGTATCTTTCAACCACGGTCTTATTTATTTCCCGTCATGTTGCCATGGTATCTTTCAACCATGGTCTTACACGTTTCATATCAGGCTGCCATGGTATCTTTCAACCATGGTCTTACACATTTCATATCAGGTTGCCATGGTATCTTTCAACCATGGTCTTACACATTTCATATCAGGTTGCCATGGTATCTTTCAACCATGGTCTTACACATTTCAAATCAGAGAGCACACTCCCGCGAACCTCATCCTTACAATGGGATTACCAGTCCAGGCTAAATCCCCTGTAATATAAACTCATAGAGTATTGTCGGGATTACCAATCCAGGCTAAATCCCCTGCAACGACAATTACTCTAATGAGCTTGGATCTGAATTACCAGTCCAGGCTAAATTCAAACACTAATTCGGATTACCCGTCCGGGCTAAATCCATTTTACACATATTCTTCGGGAGGGCTATATCAGGATAGGATCACCCGTCCGGGCTAGATCCTTTTTACCGTCAATTCCTTTTCAGAGATCCATCGAATTTTCCTTTCATTCAATCGGGATTTCTTCCCATTTTATCAAATATATCAATGTTTCATAAATTTTCATACAATGAACACACAAATCATATTCACATTAATAACATACAATCTCAAGCATTTAAGAATATAATTCAAGTTACACGAACTTACCTCATTGCTTTTTTGTGTTTATAATTTCATTAGTCCGATATCTTTTCTTTTCCACGATCAAGTCTTATATTTGAGTCGTCCGGATCTTTATAAATAAATTTGATCATCATTTTCATTCATTTCATATTCTAATGCATTTAATTAATGCTCTAGGTAAAATTATCATTTTGCCCCTAACTTTTAATTAATGATGATTTCGTCCTTAGGGTCAGGAAAATAAAATTCTTGCAATTTAATCCTTATTTCCAGCTATTATTCTCATATATATATTGATAACAGTCCATGAATTCTATAAAATATCAGAATTTTCCATAATTTCAACACTTTTCAATTTAATCCCTAAAACATGTTTTCCCCCGATTTTGAACTAAATTAATAATTTCATTCAATTTTGTAATTTAAATAATAAAATAATCCATTTCATGCAATTTGGTCATTTCTGACATTTTTACAAAATTGCCCATAAATTTTTATTTTTATTCAATTTGTCCCTGAGCCTAAAATATGCAAATTAGCCATGCTAGATGAATATTCATACATATTTTTCCTCCTCCTCCTCTCCATTCCACATCCTTAATGTAGATAACACACTTGTAAGTAACATTATCCATAATTTTTATTATTTACTTTTATGAATATTCAAGCTGTCCATCTATGTCATAGTCACTAAATTATTTATATCTGGAGATCTAGAACTCTAAATTAATATCCGATAATTTTCCCTGAAACTAGACTCATATATATTCTTACCATAAAATTTTCAGAATTTTTGGTTCAGTCAATAAGTACAGTTTATTCTTTAAAGTTACCCCTATTCTGCTGTCTGACAGTTGTGACCCTTCTTCACTAAAAATTAATTATCTTCTCGTATAGAGTTAGAATGATGTTCCCGTTTATTTATATTGAAAATAGACTCATTCAAGATTCTAAAAATATAAATTTAAGCCCATAATTATGATTATCCAATTTTTTATGATTTTTCAAAGTTAGAACAGGGGAACCCGAAATCATTCTGATGTTGTCTCACAAAATTTACTATATCTCATGATTTAAAAATCTATTCTTACACCGTTTCTTCTATGAGAAACTAGACTCAATGAGATTTAATTTCATATTTTGTTCATATTCTAATTCGATTTATACAATTTATGGTGATTTTTCAAAGTTAGTCTACTGCTACTGTCCAATACTGTTTTAGTACAAGATATTAATTACCATGTTATAACATCTTTATTTTCTTTTTCTACACCATTTCTCATCACTTTCTCTTATTTTCTCTTCACTAACATATCAAGGACATAAGACCTTATGTAAGAAAACTCTACTATAACATTATTTCCATGTTTTATCAATAATAACAAACTTAAAAACATATTAAAATCTTGATATACTTACATTGTTCTATTGATACTAATCTTTAACTTGATTTTCTCTCTCCTCCAGCTTCTATTTCTTGAATCCAACTTGATATTCTAACTCCCCATGGTCTCCTTAACATTTCTCTCTCTTAGTAGCAATGGAAATTCTTTTGATTTCTAGATGGAAATGGTGAATTTTTGGTGGACGGACCAATTTGTAAAGAAAATAAAATTTCTTTCTTTTCCTTCTCTTCTAACATTGGCTGCATGCATGGAAAGATGATGAAAATTCTTCATCTTTTCTTCCTTTTATACTAAATAATTAATAATAAAATAATAATAAAATATCTCATTAAAATAATATATATCTAATTAAATAATCATAAAATATCATCAACATCATCATTACTTTCTAGATTTCTGTCTCTTCCAATTGACCATTTTGCCCTTTATTATCTTTTAAAATTCCATCCTTGAGTCATCATTTAATTTTGGTAAAATTGTAATTTAGTCCCTCATAGTTCTTCACCTATTCAATTTGGTCCTAATTCATCCATTTTCCTTAGTTTCTAGATCATTCCACTCTTAAAATATTTACACTATTGGTCCTTCAAATTTTCATATTTACACTTTAACCCCTTAAATTTTGAGTATTTACTCTTGTGCAACAAAACTTTTCTCACTTTTACAATTTAGTCCTTTCTTGAATTAATATATCATAATATACTTCTTAATATTGACATAACTCAAAATTTCCCTTTATGTCACTTTATTTCCTTATTTTACTATATCAAGGATAATATCTTACTGTAAAAATTTTTAGGGTATTACATTTCTCTCCCCCTTAAAATAATTTTCGTCCTCGAAATTTCCTTGTTTTCTTTTGATCATGAATTTCATTATTTCTATAGTTCTATAGTTTCTTTCTGTACATATTTGCCCAGTTTATCATTTATATCCATTCTCTGTCCTTTCATTTCACAATTTATTTTCAATACCATATTTCACATTTGCCTTTCAGAGCTTCTACCAACAGAAATAGAAAACAATATCATATGAATCTTATTATCAAGTGTTCTATCACATATATTGGCTTGGAAAACCAAAGAAAGATAGAGTAGTACCACTTGTGAATCAATTAGACTTGCGATAATTTCTGTCTATTAGCATATTTATCCAACCTTTTCATATATTTATTATAGCATCCAAACATGAACAGTTCCATATGTCTGTGAAATATCAGTATATATAAGATACCCATATAAAATCCCAAAAATTTACTATAATATACCCAGTTATAACGGGTATATTCAAATACTTGTGCAATTTATTCACCAATCTATTGACTAGTATAGTCATCAATAATTTCACATCATTTACTTCACTAAAAAAAACTAATTCGGAAGAAATTTTCAGTTAACTATTCTGTAAATACCATATTTAAATAAATCAATTTTCCCATAAATAACTTCTTTCTTTAACAGTGACACTGTATATCTTAACTAGTTTAAGAAAAATCTGATATCTTTATTCAGAACCCATCTTTACTTATTAACTCATTCTCAGTTCCGACTGCATTATCAATTGTTCAACCATTGAGCTTTTCACTTTCCGCTTCTGAACTTAATCAATATAAATATTATGCATTTCATTGCATATAACTGTATTAGTAAAGGAGTATAGATCGTAAAGCCTCATAATTTAATTTCCATGTATTTACTCATATAACATTTATCATTCTCAAGTACTATAAAACATTTATCCGTACTTTTACGAGTTCTGCTTCATCATAACTAACATTTTTACTCAGAGATAATTATTTTCCTCATAACGAAAATTGTTTACTTTTTACTTAGCAGAGGCCTAGTAGACTAGATAGAATACTTCGAATATACAAGACTTATATAGAGGTGCATTATTATGCACTATTAAACAGAGAACACTGAAGTGCTATACAGAGAGTACGAATGTGTTGAATGTGTTGAATGTGCTAATAATCAGAGAGCACTAACGTGCTAGAAAATCAAAGAACATGCTGAGGTCCCTTAATATCCTGGTAGTTCTAATCTTGTCTACTTGGGCAAATTATTTCATGCACGCATATCACTTTTACACCTTTCGTATAATACTTTTACATGCTTTATAATTTAATCCTTGTACCAATAATCCGTTTATTTATGTCTTCTCTACCTTTAGTACATGTAATATTTTTTTTTAAAAATTCTCTTATTCATCCATAATTTACTAATAATCCTTATCATGTACTTCATATACCACTTTTATATATTTTGTAATTTAGTAATCAGCACAATATTTCGTGTAGCAATATAATTTACTTTTAATAATACACATAACATTCATCATCAACATGTATTTATTCATACCTTTATGAATTCCAATTCATTCTAATCAACTTTTTACTCATATACCTGAGTATCGTTTTTAGCATTATCAGAATTATCTTGGGTTAGAAAGCATATCATTTTATAAGTAAAACAAATCTCATCAGAGTCGGGAGATATCATACTATCACATTTATAATGACATGTGTTTTTAGACTTCACATATACTACGTTTGGTCTGAGAACCGACTAAACCGTAGTTCTGATACCACTAAATGTAACACCCCTAACCCGTATCCGCTGCCATAACAGGGTTTCAGAGCATTACTACCATTTACAGATCACTAAAAAAAATTTAAATACTTACCGATTCAATGCATCATATAAATAAATATATTACCATTCAATCAACAGTTTTGACACTTGTATAAGCATCAAACAACAGCATTGTTAGTATACTTGCACATATCTCATATAAATTCAACATTGATATATCTATTTTCTCGACATATCGCACTTGAGTTTAATAATAATCTCAACTTACATAATTTCCTTGTATCAACATATAAAAGATAATCATATATGTACATGTCATGAAACATATCATGCTCTTACCGTTTTTTTCATAAGCATATATCATTCATTTCATTATATCAATATTTCATGCTCTATCATTTCCATATATTTTATATATATTTATTCCGGTAATAGTTTATATCAAACTTAACATAAATTATATTCCATGTACTTATACTTATTTTGTTTATCTATCTTTATAATTATTTCATATAACCATTCGTCATCTGATACATATTACCTGAATATCAATTGTTCAACAGATGTCATAGCGTCTCCCATCCACGGTCTTATTTATCTTTGACATGATGCCATAGTGTCTTTCAACTATGGTCTTACTCATTTTCTGTCATGTTGCCATGGTATCTTTCAACCATGGTCTTATTCATTTCATGTCACGCTGCCATGGTATCTTTCAACCATGGTCTTATTTATTTCCCGTCATGTTGCCATGGTATCTTTCAACCATGGTCTTACACGTTTCATATCAGGCTGCCATGGTATCTTTCAACCATGGTCTTACACATTTCATATCAGGTTGCCATGGTATCTTTCAACCATGGTCTTACACATTTCATATCAGAGAGCACACTCCCGTGAACCTCATCCTTACAGTGGGATTACCAGTCCAGGCTAAATCCCCTGTAATATAAACTCATAGAGTATTGTCGGGATTACCAGTCCAGGCTAAATCCCCTGCAACGACAATTACTCTAATGAGCTTGGATCTGAATTACCAGTCCAGGCTAAATTCAGACCCTAATTCGGATTACCCGTCCGGGCTAAATCCATTTTACACATATTCTTCGGGAGGGCTATATCAGGATAGGATCACCCGTCCGGGCTAGATCCTTTTTACCGTCAATTCCTTTTCAGAAATCCATCGAATTTTCCTTTCATTCAACCGGGATTTCTTCCCATTTTATCAAATATATCAATGTTTCATAAATTTTCATACAATGAACACACAAATCATATTCACATTAATAACATACAATCTCAAGCATTTAAGAATATAATTCAAGTTACACGAACTTACCTCATTGCTTGTTTGTGTTTATAATTTCATTAGTCCGATATCTTTTCTTTTCCACGATCAAGTCTTATATTTGAGTCGTCCGGATCTTTATAAATAAATTTGATCACCATTTTCATTCATTTCATATTCTAATGCATTTAATTAATGCTCTAGGTAAAATTATCATTTTGCCCCTAACTTTTAATTAATGATGATTTCGTCCTTAGGGTCAGGAAAATAAAATTCTTGCAATTTAATCCTTATTTCCAGCTATTATTCTCATATATATATTGATAACAGTCCATGAATTCTATAAAATATCAGAATTTTCCATAATTTCAACACTTTTCAATTTAATCCCTAAAACATGTTTTCCCCCGATCTTGAACTAAATTAATAATTTCATTCAATTTTGTAATTTAAATAATAAAATAATCCATTTCATGCAATTTGGTCATTTCTGACATTTTTACAAAATTGCCCATAAAATTTTATTTTTATTCAATTTAGTCCCTGAGCCTAAAATATGCAAATTAGCCATGCTAGATGAATATTCATACTTATTTTTCCTCCTCCTCCTCTCCATTCCACATCCTTAATGTAGATAACACACTTGTAAGTAACATTATCCATAATTTTTATTATTTACTTTTATGAATATTCAAGCTGTCCATCTATGTCATAGTCACTAAATTATTTATATCTGGAGATATAGAACTCTAAATTAATATCCGATAATTTTCCCTGAAACTAGACTCATATATATTCTTACCATAAAATTTTCAGAATTTTTGGTTCAGTCAATAAGTACAGTTTATTCTTTAAAGTTACCCCTATTCTGCTGTCTGACAGTTGTGACCCTTCTTCACTAAAAATTAATTATCTTCTCGTACAGAGTTCGAATGATGTTCCCGTTTATTTATATTGAAAATAGACTCATTCAAGATTCTAAAAATATAAATTTAAGCCCATAATTATGATTATCCAATTTTTTATGATTTTTCAAAGTTAGAATAGGGGAACCCGAAATCATTCTGATGTTGTCTCACAAAATTTACTATATCTCATGATTTAAAAATCTATTGCTTACACCGTTTCTTCTATGAGAAACTACACTCAATGAGATTTAATTTTATATTTTGTTCATATTCTAATTCGATTTATACAATTTATGGTGATTTTTCAAAGTTAGTCTACTGCTGCTGTCCAATACTGTTTTAGTACAAGATATTAATTACCATGTTATAACATCCTTATTTTCTTTTTCTACATCATTTCTCATCACTTTCTCTTATTTTCTCTTCACTAACATATCAAGGACATAAGACCTTATGTAAGAAAACTCTACTATAACATTATTTCCATGTTTTATCAATAATAACAAACTTAAAAACATATTAGAATCTTGATATACTTACCTTGTTCTATTGATACTAATCTTTAACTTGATTTTCTCTCTCCTCCAGCTTCTATTTCTTGAATCCAACTTGATATTCTAACTCCCCATGGCCTCCTTAACATTTCTCTCTCTTAGTAGCAATGGAAATTCTTTTGATTTCTAGGTGGAAATGGTGAATTTTTGGTGGAAGGACCAAATTGTAAAGAAAATAAAATTTCTTTCTTTTCCTTCTCTTCTAACGTTGGCTGCATGCATGGAAAGATGATGAAAATTCTTCATCTTTCCTTCCTATTATACTAAATAATTAATAATAAAATAATAATAAAATATCTCATTAAAATAATATATATCTAATTAAATAATCATAAAATATCATCATCATCATTACTTTCTAGATTTCTGTCTCTTCCAATTGACCATTTTGCCCTTTATTATCTTTTAAAATTCCATCATTGAGTCATCATTTAATTTTGGTAAAATTGTAATTTAGTCCCTCATAGTTCTTCACCTATTCAATTTGGTCCTAATTCATCCATTTTCCTTAGTTTCTAGATCATTCCACTCTTAAAATATTTACACTATTGGTCCTTCAAATTTTTCATATTTACACTTTAACCCCTTAAATTTTGAGTATTTACTCTTGTGCAACAAAACTTTTCTCACTTTTACAATTTAGTCCTTTCTTGAATTAATATATCATAATATACTTCTTAATATTGACATAGCTCAAAATTTCCCTTTATGTCACTTTATTTCCTTATTTTACTATATCAAGGATAATATCTTACTGTAAAAATTTTCAGGGTATTACAACTTTTGTTTTTATTTTTGACCTACATGGTTTAACTTCAGTCTAACGTTTATACCATTTTTCTTACACTATGTTTGGTTAAATGGAATTGCTATTCCATTACGACACGGTTCAAAACTTTAAAGGAAAACAGTCGTTTGGTTGGCTGAATGCTCAAAACGTCGAATGGAGATTACAGGTTCATTCTAAAAATCGCCGAATAGCCATTCCGGGGAGGAGGTGCTGAATGGCTATTACAACCTCTCCATCGAATGACCCTTTTTTTCTCCTCCAAAAATACCCTTTCTTAGATTAAATTTTCTCTAACGGTTTCAACTTTTGTTTTCTTTTGGTCATTCGACAATCTCCAGCTCAAATCAATCTAAAAGGAAGCGGATCAACTTGAAGGCCAAATCAACTGGATTTTGTTGTAAGTTCAATTCAACTAGGGTTTGTTTTGCATTTTGATTGATTTTTTTTTGTTTCTGATGATTTGTCCAAGGGGAATTGAAATGGATTCTGCAACTGTTCACGAGGAGATCGATTCATTATTCGAGTCAACTCCTCCTCTCAAAGATTCGGCTAAAATCATAGACAAATTGAATCAAGTCATCCAATTTGATTCTCCTTCAGGTACAGTATCTGAAGCTAATCAATTCTGCACATATTTTCCCTTACCGGATATTTGTTTGTATATGTATACCTTTTCGTATTTTTTAGGAGAAGGAAAAGGGAGGAGGGTAGAGGAGCTGCTAAAACGATGCCCAAATCTTAAGAAAATTATTATTTTTAGGGTTATTTCAAAAGCCAAGCCACACAAGGAATGCCAGGTATTTGCCAAATTCACCTCATCTATTATTCGACTCATGAGGAAATACATGCATGTAGAGGTGCAATTTGAATGAGTAAAGTTCTCTCAATTGAATTTCTAAACTCAAGTCTTGTATCAGTTGTGAATTATATGAGCAGATATGCAGTAGATTTTACAGTTGTGAATTAACACACTACTCATTTAGCTTGAATTCTTGTGGAGCCTTTACACTGGTGAATATGCATGTTCTGTTTACTTTTGGTTATGGATTTTAGATTTATTATTACCAGTTAGTGCTTATGCAATTTTATCATGGATTATCTGCGGTTCAACCCCCCATAATGATTTACTAAATCATAATAAATTCTAATGATATTTACATTTAGGTGTATTCATCTGGCAGCAGTCAATCTGTTCAATTTGCTAATTCGTGGAAAAGAATTGGTATGCTCTTTTGCTGAAAGTTTGGGATCTAGTAAGAATATTTATTTGCTCATTACAATGTAGATGTGACAGTTCTTAGTTATCTATGACATGGTGAGGTTCAAGTTCCGACCTACCTTTCTGAGAGAAAACTAGTGGGCCGGTTCTTCTTCAGGAATGGTTAGTGGTACTCTTATAACCTGCTAAAATATAACTTTGCTCCCTATTACTGTTTTTAGTGTTAATTTTTAAGACAGTTTACTGGAATATAGAGGGAGTTCCCTGATTGGTAGAAATTGTTAGATGAACATAACTTCGCTTGATTTTCTTCGATGAAGACTGAACTTATTTATATTAAAGTTGTCAGTTGCATTAATATCAGCAGTGTGTATGCCTTATACCTAGCAATCTGGAATGACAAAGTCATGGTTTTGTGATGAAGATGATATAATCCCCACTATTGTGCTGCCAATTATGCCAGTTATTGAGCGAAATGTTGGTGCCATGAAGCAGCCAAATGATGGAGGAATTCATATTGTATTCTCTAAATGGAAGCCATTTATGTTTCTTTCTGTATGAACTAGCTAAGTTCTCTTCGGCATACTTTCTTCTCCCCCCAAGTAGATGCTATACCACTCACAACTGGAAACTGCTGTTTTTTCATTTATCCTTTTGAAACTTTAACTTCAGCATGACCAAGCACTTCTACCTTTAGTTTAACTTAATAATAATGTATATAAGTCTTCATTCAGTGGTTGTAAAACTTCAGACTGTCTTATCCGGTAAGATACATTTGAGGTTTGAATTCAAAAGAGAAAAAGGATAAATACTAATAAAGGATAAGTAAAATACATGAAGCACTGGTTTTTTTATATAGTGAAAAGCAATATCTTTGTTTTTATGTTTACATTATACATTTTTCTATATCTCCAATTACTGTAATTAAATGTCTTCTGTACTTGTTACAATTTTTTTTCTGTACTACTGATATATTAAATTGACACTATTGTATGGGTTTGAGGGAGAGCTCTTTGTTGATGCAGTAACAGATTGGTTTGCAATGGCCGTACTTAACTTGTCTCGCATCTTTTACTATTTGGACACTCTTTTAGCCAACTTGTATCTATATCTTATGTTACGGTTTGGGGGGAAGATGCCGAAATGAATACCACTCTGCCATGATTGAATTCTAATGCCTTTGTTTATCTAATGAACAATGCAGATTTATTTCACCATTGATTCAACATTCTATGTTTCATTCACATTTATGTTATATCTTACATTACGGATTGGGGGAAAGATGCCAAGGTGAATACTGTTCTGCCATGATTGAATTCAAACGCTTTTTGGTTTCTCATTATATATGTTCTTTTCTTTTCTTTTCTTTTCTTTTTGATTTGTATCTTATCTCATTTTAGAGGCTACTTGAAAGATATTCAAGTGATTACTTTTCTACCTTGATTCACTATTGTATGTTATTATGTTGGCTTGTATTGACCCTGACCTTGAGTTGTTATTATTACTATTTTCTTTTACAGGGAAGTGTATGCAGTAGCCATCGTTGGTCCTTTTCCAATTGCTGTAACTAATTTATTGGATTTAACAAATGGGTAGCTTAGGATACTGAGTTTCCATTGATTGCAACTGCAAAAGCTTTACAAATTTTCAAGAAGAGGAGCCAGTGGTTGCATGTTATTCAAGTATATTCAGTCTATTGGTATTCTTGCTTTGTATTTTCCAGCTTCTAAAATACATTCAGTCATTGATGCAGGGAAGCTTTATATGTTTAATAATTTTTTATTAATATATATTAGATTAAAATAGTCTTGTATTATCATATTTGATTCTATAGAATACTCTCGGTCAATATTTTAAAGGAACCTTAATGCTATTCTTTGTGAATAGATACTTTCAATCAATGTTCTTTGTGAAGTTTGGCACATGTAAAAATGAAGTTGCATGAGAGTTTGTGATTACAAATTTAAATCTATATTGTTCATTTTTACTTTTACATGAAATTTTTATATTATACACGTCTAGCAGCATAAATAAATTAACGAAAATATGTTAAAAATATATCTACACAATATAACAATTTCATTAGTTCTTTTGCTGTATATCAATATCTGTCTATGAGTAAAAATATTTGAGACAATATATTCTTTAAATTATTCTTTTAAATTATTCTTTAAGTAACATAGAGATTATGATATATATGCTAAATTATTTGTTTTGCTAATAATATTCTAACACATTAAATATGCATTATATTTTAAAAATAATAAAGTAGGTTGTATATTATTTTTTGTAATATTATATATTATTTTTATTAATTTATATTTTAATAATTGCTATATTAAGAATATTATTAAATTATATATTATTATTGTTAAATTATAATTAATAATAAATTTATTAAAATAGGGTTAAATTATGTATTATTATTTTTATTAAATTATATCTAATAATAATCCTATTAAATTTAATAACAATAATCATCCTATTAACAAAATTTCTTCTAAGGGTACTCTGGTCATTTCAGCTTCTTTTCTTATGCTATTACAACTTTATTCCATTCAACCAAACACAAGAATATTATTACAGTTCTATTCCATTCCATTCAACCAAACAATTGAATTGCTATTACAACTCTATTCCGTTACAGTTCTATTCCATTACAACCCTATTCCATTACACTGAACCAAACGTGGCCTTAATGTGGTTTGATTCAGAGGTATAACTATGTTGAGTGAAACTTGAATTGTAATGAGCTTGAGGTAAAGCTAAAGTCAAAACTTGAGCTTTAATATTTGACTCAAACTTTATTAAACATCATTTATTCAAATTAATATTGTGTTTTTTATTTTCAAATAATTTTTTATAAAAAAAATTAAGAATGTTTGTCAAATAATGATAAATATTTTTATATAAAATCATTTAAAAACCAAAAATTAATATATTTCTTAAAAACCTAAATTAAAAATTTAAAAATCAATTTTCTCGAAATTATTGCTTATTTAGTTTTTCATTTTAGTATTGTTTGTTTCTTGAAAGTATAGTTACTCAGTTTCATGAGTATAATAAATTTGTATTGGATTTTAATTTAGTTGAGATTAATTTTATTGTAATAACTTAAAATATTTAAGTATGAAAGGAATTGAGGAATATATGTATTTTAGAATATTTCTTTTAAAGTTACAATTATATCAACAATTTCAATCACAATAAATTAATGTAAGTAATAAATGGAATAAGTTTAAAGTAATTCGAAATTTAACATTTCTTCAAATTATAGTGTTGAATGTATCTCGACTTTCAAATATCGAAGCATGAGTTTTGAATTGAATTTGATAACAAATTTATATATTGTTACAGTTATAATTATTTGAATCAGACCAAATTAATTGGGTTGAGAATCATTTAACATACTAATCTGGAAAAAAGTTTTAAACCGATTAATCGGTTTTTAATATTTTATTTTTATAAAAATTAATTATTTATTTAATTAAATCGATAAACGAAATCGATTCCATTATCGCTCCAGTTTTAAAAACCTGGGTAAATTGTTTTCTCTTTTCGTTTTAGAATAAACCGTCGTCGTTCTAGCCATCCCTGTCTTGTGATGATCAGTTAATTTAATTACAATAAAACAGAAAATAAACGGCAAAAAGATAGGGAAAAAGAATCTGAAGAACAGTCAAAGAGTCTGAAGTTAAAAAATGTGGAAAATGGGGAATGATGAAGAAGACAGAGCTGAAAGCTTCCTAGATGAAAATTCTGAAGGCATATGCTCACTCTCTACTACGCAGGTAATAATTCATTCATTCATTTTTTTTTACGAACACTTTGAATTTTCACTTTCTATGTTTCTTTTCAGTAAATTCAAATTTTGGGTATTTCTTGTTTGATGCAGAGAATATACGCATCCGCCGCTTGTTTACTTTCGGGTCTTGTTCTTATGTTTCTGGTATGATCATTCAATTCTTTAAGCATTTTTTCTTTTCTTTCATTTGAAATTTGGATGTATAATAAAAAATCACTATTTGGGGATCCAACACGTTTAGATTCTAGGGTTCGATGTATATTAGCATTTTTGATTGGTGATACTTACAGTTCATCGATTGAAGTAAAATGGGTAAACTACACCTAAGGTCATTAAATTAGTAGTAAGTTTACATTTTAGTCACTCAACTTAAAAAAGTTACAAAATGGTCATTGAACTATTTGAAAGTTTATGTTTAAGTTATTAGACGATTAAAATCACTGTTTTATAGCATTTTCTGTTCGCACCAAAGCTCTCCTCTCCCTTCTCTTCTACATTTAAACTTTTTTTTAATGAATAGCCAAAAATCCAAATAGCCTTTTTCCCCAACCTCCGACACTAACTGTCATATTGTCTTGGATCTAAAATATATTCTTTTACTTGTCAATGGATGCTGATTTATTGTACTTATCTTCGAATTGTAGCTTGGAGTTTGTTAATCGGACTTAAAAGAAAAACTTAACAGCCCAATTGCTTAAAGAAAAACTTTCAAATAATTCAATGACTTAAATGAAAACTTTCGAATAGTTCAATAACCATTTTGTAATTTTTTGAAGTTTGACCAAAACGTAAATTTACTAATAGTTTAGTGGCCTTGAGTGTAATTTATCCAATCCTTTATTACCCAAAGAAAGAACAGAGAAGCCCTATTATGATTTCAAGTTCAATAGCTGCATATAGCAGCAAAAGAGGAAAGTTAAAGATGAAAATAGTATGTTTTGAATAAGTCTTTTTCACTCGTTTCCCCATTTAGAGCAAATATCCTTATTGATTGAGTCACTTGAAGAAATCATAATGACATTCTCTCCAATGCAATTTACAAGCTCATCCACAGGTTTTTTGTTCCTTCTTATACATTCTACCATTTATCTCTACCCAGATCATGTAGATACAGGCACTATAACAGATTCTTTAAGCCCAAACGAATTCACAAGACTGGTTGAGGAACACCGCATGCTTTTAGAACTTAGTCTTGTACTTATTAGCTAAAAGCACAAGGGAAAAAAACATATGATCTCTAGTTTCCTCCTCACTTCCACAAAAAAGAGCAAGCTGTATCAAGTTGTCTCTTACACATGTTTTGTTGGTTCATCTTGGGGAACGATATAGTGCGGTAGCAATTGTAAAGCAAGTTCCGTATTTGATATATGTATGACATCATCTAGCAACTTTTTTGTTTCCTTTTGCAGTCACTTATTGTGTTTGCCATACCAATCAAATTCGCATTATTGTTCACCTTTGGCAATGTCTTGGCAGTCGGAAGGTAGGTCCAATGGTGCCTTCATCTCCACATTATGCTCTCAACACATGATTTGGTTTACTTGAGTCATAAAAGGTGCTTGTGGACATTGTAACTAAGGAATAGTCTTTCAACCATTAGTGATCCTTCTCCTTGAGTGTCGCATAATTGGCATAACTGTGTCTTGACTTTCATATATTATGCTTTTGAAACCAGTTTTACCAATCCAGGCAATCTAGTAGTTTAATGTCTGTTCAATTCCGGAACTTTTAACCTATCCATTGCAGCTTTAGTAATGTTCAGTCAATGAAAAGGTCTCAATGAGTTCCTGTTAGTACAGTTCAACTTCTACTAAATTGTTTGCTTCTTAATTTTTCTTATATTTGAACTTTGTGGCACCCTTTGGCAGCACAGCATTCCTCATGGGACCTGAGCAACAGTTACGAATGATGTTTGATTCCGTTCGTGTTTATGCAACAGTGATTTACATTGGATTTGTCATTCTTGCTCTCATTTGTGCTCTTTGGGTAAGTTTGAATCTATGATAGGGTAGATCAATTCTGGCAACCTTTAGTAATCGAAGTAAGTTTGAATCTCTGAAAACCCCATAGTCCGATTATATCAAATCCTGACTTTAAACCTCATTTACTAAGTTTGCGCATACATCATTGCTATTCGTTCAAGTTTCTGTGTTACTTTCAAGTTTTTTAGAGTATCGGAACTATATGGACTCACATTCCATTTTCTTAAACTTGTCATCTGGCAGATTCAAAGCAAGATTTTGACATTACTTGCAATCATATGTGAGATTTGTGCCCTTATTTGGTAAGTTGGCCTTTGACATTTATCATTTAAAGTTCAAGGCTCTATTCTTACAGTAAGATCCCAGGCAAACTTTTCTTGGCTGCTGCTTATATCAGTGTACTTTGAGCATTTTCAGGTACTGTCTGAGCTATATTCCATTTGCTAGGAGAATTGTTTCCGACCTAATGGTCCGATTTTGTGACACTGAGCTTTAGATTATGTAAAGGAAAAACACCATTCTTCTAAGTTCTTTGGAGTGCATTAATTTTTTTGCTTTGCTCAAGTGTGTACTGGTCTCAGTTGCCACAAAATATTGTTTTTCAGGTTGCTTTGGCAATCAAACATTGTTTGTATCTCAGATTTTTATTTTTTATTTTCTATTTTTGTGATAGATTTCGAGTTGATTTCTGTTGATTTCACTCATCTTGACTTTTTAGGTACTACCGGCAGTGTTGCGAGAACCGGATTGGTCTGGTAGGCCAAATCGGTCGGATTGAAAGTCGACTTGCTTATCGGTCCAAAATTGGTCTTTGAGTGAACTGCTCAGAACCGACAAAAACCAGAAATTGAGAAAAACAACCGGTTGTTGATTTTTCTTTATTGGTCCATATTAGTCTGATAACTTTTTTTTCAATTTGTTCCTTGAATTAAAATCTGATGATGTGACAAGGCCTACCATGGGATAAAACAAGGGTAGAAACCTCTAGTAAAACTGAAGAAAACCCAACAACTGCTGAATTCTATACCACTAGAGAAGGAAAAACTTACTTAAGGTTTGACAACTATGAAACCGTAGCTGCCCCACTTTAGACTCTGTGGCAGATCTAAACCTTGATGACCACTAGGAACCATGTTAGACGCTCCAAGAGCAAGGTCTACCTCAAATCCAGTGGCATAGCCCCGATACTCTGACACTGTACACAAGCATGGTTAATGAGTTGCAGCAGCTAACTCAGGATCCACATAACGCCCCTGTATTTGCTTTCCCAGCGGTTAGCAGCTTACATGGAGAAAGAATAACTATTGCCCAGCTAAATTACTTAGCTAAACTGGCAACAGAAGAATTTGCAAGTAGAGCAGATGGTTCTGAATCTTAGAACTGCTGAAGACATGATCACGTCTAGACTAGCAGCCATAGTTGATGATGTTAAGAAAATTCTAACACCAGAAGTCGAGAAGTTATGTCAGGCTTTGGGTTTGTTCTTGCAAAACTCGGTGAATTGGACAATAAAATCCAATTAATTGAGAAAAAGTCGACTATCACTGTGAAGCGACTGCTAAACACGTAAATAATGTGGGTGATGAATTTATGGACATAAGAGGAGAAATAAATAACACGAGTCAAACTATGATCCCAGCATTTGTCTCTTAGAAATTGAATCTAAAGTTGATAGACTTCCTAAGAGTATTCCAGAAAATCGTGCCTCTGGTATAGTGGCATTATTAGACAAACCAGCCGGTGAACTCCAACCAATGGTTAGACCAGCTGCAATAATGAGAGGAAGGAATTTTGCGGTCAATCCATCTAAATTTCATATCCTAAACAAAAACCTCGAAGTAAGTCCAGATGAGTAAGGAACTAAAAAAATATTTGCACTTACCAGAAATAGATTACAAGGGAATAAATTCGCGTTGGGTTAGACAAATCTGGATTATGATTCGGTTCATCATCAAGTTTAGTTTAAATCAAATTCAGGCCCTATTCAATGGGCGCACAACAAAGATGCGTTTAGTTGGCAACAATCACCAATTACGGGATATGCTGTTTAACCCCTCGATTTTGAGTAAAGCTTGAATAAGGCCTGATTATGGTTCAGGGCTCCATGCCATCCACTGCATTGCATTTCGCCCATTCTCCCCTCCATCCTACTAAGCTTTTCTCTCAAAACCGCTCGATCTTGTAAGTTTAACTTTTGGGCCTAAACCCGGGGTTTTATAGTTTTACACGTTGCATTTATTTAGCATCAAAACGTGGCGGCAGCATCATGTTCCAACACGACGTCGTTTTCATCTTTCCAATTCACTCTTCTCTTTTTAATCCCTTCAAAGGAACCAAAGGTTAGGTTTTTCTTTTGTCCCACACTTTCCTCTCTGCTTGAAGTTACCAAAGAAACAGAGCAACAATGGCGAAAACCAGCCTTAGCCGCCTATTCGCGTCACTCTCGGAGCACTCCATAGCCAAACCGTCTTTCACTGGTTCGAGATCAGAGTCGGTGACTCGTTCAGCTTACAACTCCGTGACTCGCTTCGTATGTTCCTCTGCTCAGGAAACTCAATTGATCCGTGAAGAAAGATCCAACGAGGGAGATCGAGAAGCTGCGAAAGAGAATCTCGAATCTGTGAATAAAGAAGAAGATGAAGGTGAAGATGGTGATCACGTGAATAAAGAGACGGGGGAAGTGGGCGGGCCTAAAGGCCCAGAACCCACTCGCTACGGTGATTGGGAACGGAATGGTCGCTGCTCCGACTTTTGAATTTTTTTTTAATTGTTATGAATGTAAAACTGAATTGAATCAGCGATTTTTAATTTCCCGGAGAATAAAAAAAATTGTTGGAGTAATGATAAATAATTTTTTTGTTAAAATTTCGCTATTAGTCCCTGTTTTTTATGAGAGTTCAATTTGATACTTTTAATCGAACGATTGTGTAATTTCTAAAATTTGATGCGAAAATGTTAGATTGTTATTTATTTTAGTCAAATTTCAGATGTCTTACATCATTTTTCATGCTTTAATAAGCATGCACGCATTGCTAACGAAGAATATTCATTTCCATTTCTCATGCTTGTTAAGTGAAATTTTTAGATTTATTTTAATTTTAAAAATTCTTTGTAACAATGGCAGCTACTTCAAGTCAACCGAGCGCCCACTTGGGTCGGTTGACTATTGCCCATAAAATATTCGATGAAATGCCTATTTGGCTAATATCTTTTTCAAATGACATCAAGTGGGGTCTTGTAATTCCAATGGCTTTTGGGATGTTAAAATCGTATGATTTTTTCTGTTTGGAAAGTTTTTTTTTATAAATATTATAAATTTACGAATCAAAATTTAAATATTTTAATTTAAATAATTTTTTTTGATATTTAATAGTAATTGTTATATCAATTTAGATCTAAAATATATATATTTTATTTATTGATGAATATTGATCTATTGAATCGATTATCAAATTACCACTTAAGATTTATTGATGAAATTTTAAAATAAAAACTTAATAATCTAATAATTTAAATAATTTTTTTAAATTATTTAATATTTATTTTATAATTTTTTAAAATTGAATAGCCTAATTTAATAATCTTATAATTAGTTTACACTCATTCCATTTACCGCCATTAGCAAAAGCTTTGAAGACCATATAAATTTCAACTTTCAAAGCTTTCAAACAAATTAAACATGGACATTCTCAAACTCTTCTTCATCATCGTTTACTTCTCCTTACACTCTGCAACCAGCACCATGGATCCATGCGCCGAATCCGTCTGCCAAAGCACCAAATCGTCACCGTTGATTCGATTCCCTTTTCGTCTCATCGGCCGCCAACCCAAGTCATGTGGCTTTCCAGGTTTCGATCTATCTTGTAATTATAACTCAACCCAAACGTTACTTCAGCTACCATATTCTGGAAATTTCACCATCGAAGCGATTGATTATGGCGCACAACAAATATGGGTCAACGATCCTAACAATTGTCTTCCCCAAAGAATCCTTTCGCTTAACTTTTCTGGGTCACCATTTACGGCTGTTTATGATCAAGATTATACGTTTTTCAATTGTACGTTGGATTATTCAAGGTATGGGTTGAACCCGATTGGTTGCCTTAGTGGTGATAATTACACGGTTTTTGCTACTTCGTCGAATGAGGTGGTTGATTCTTTGTCATTGTCGACGTGCCGACGAGTTGCCACCGTTTCGGTACCTGTTGGGTGGCCTTTTTATGGAGGGGTATCGTCGTCGGACCTCACCGATGATCTATGGCTAATGTGGAGTAATCCCAAGTGCCGTAAGTGTGAATCGAGGGGCGCTAAGTGTGGGCTGAAACCCAATTCAACTAATGAAATTAGTTGTTCCAGTGCTCGAGGACGAGGTAAACATTCTTTGTATTCTAACTACCATTATATCCATTGCATTCGAATTATTATAAAACCATGGAGGTACTTGCATTCACTCAATTTGTATTTTTTCTCTTTTATTAAAAAATAATAATTTAATTCTTATATATCACATTAAACAGTAAATTGATCATCATATTAAAATTTTCATCAAATTCTATCTTTAAAAACTGGTCCTTGTATATCAAAATAAAGTATGCACTAGCATTTCACATGTAAATGTTTGGTTAATTTGTTTAACAGTAGAAATTGATAGAATTTTTAATAGAAATAATTAATTTGTTCTTTAATCTAACGTATAAGGATTAATTTGACTATTTTTAATAAAAAAATAAAATGTAATCTGACTCCTATAAGGGTATCAGTGATACTTTTACCCAAAATAAAATTCATCATTACAAATCATAAATAAGACATAACATGGATCAAAATGTTTTTAGATAATATTCACATGTGGTAGAATTTTAAATCTAAAACTATTGAAGTTAGAATTTTTTTAACGGGGTGAAATTAAATTATATAATTTTATGATAGTTAAAATATAATTTTATTATTTTAATAATTTATATTTTTATAATATTTTAAATGATTAAATAAAAAAATTATTATTTTTAGAGAAATTAAAATATAATTTTACCATATATTATACCTTAAAATACTTCAAAATAAAAGGTCAAAGGTTAAGTTTCCCAAGTCTATTGGCCGACCTCCCTTCCCACCACCCTTGAATAATTATTTTAATTCTCCACGAACGTTTATATTTAAAATTTATGGCCATTCATATTTTTTATAAAAAAATATGTTTTACTATTATACTTAATAATTTATATTCAAAATTTAGATTTTATAATTAAGTGGAGTTAATAAGAATTAACTTTAGTGAAGTGCCCCAATGCGATTTAGAGCAAAGCCTGACAGATAGGCGTTGACAAATTAGAAAATAATAAAATGTCGTTGACCTACCAAATGGCCTAAGACTTGATTTGATCAATTTCTAGACACTTGTACATTTTTAATCAGGTTTGACATTCATAGCAATTACATAAATGAAAATAATAACACAATATTATTATTTTTTAGGAAATTGTTTTAGGGTTAAAAATAATAAAATTTATTATTATATTAATTAAAGGGATATGTAAACAATTTTTCATTTCGGTCAAGGTCATTGTTTGCCCCCTTTTTTTGCCCTTGTTCAATGTCATTGCCAGCCTCATTTTCGTTCCTAGAATTGTTTTTTCTAGAGTTTGTTTACACTCTAATCATCTGAAAGTACATAGAAGATCTTATATTATAGAGATTGTATCAAATTAGTCCTTATATTATTAAATAGATTAATTTAGTCCCTATATTATTAAAAAAATCTAATAATGCCAAATTGAAATAAAGTCAAGATTTATTGTTTAAAAAATATATCATTTACTATTTAATGGAGTTAATATTGTTACAATTTTATGGTTTTGTAAATGATATATTTTGTTCTGAATTGAACTGCAGTCAAAACTCCATTATCAGGTATTCCAAGGAGTGCCCAATATGCAATCACAGTGGGTGCTGCTATTCCAACCCTCTTAAGTATCTCATGTCTAATATGTTACATTTGTAGTAAGGTCAAGTCATATGTTGCACCACACCGTCCTATAGCGGAGTTTAATTCGACGATCACACCGCAACCCATGCTTGTAGTTGGCCTTGATGGATCAACTATAGAATCATATCCGAGAATAGTGTTGGGCGAGAGTCGACGCCTTCCGAAACTTGATGATAACACTTGCCCAATATGCTTGTCTGAATATAGGCCTAATGAAACTCTCAAAAGTATACCCCATTGCCAACATTGTTTCCATGCTGATTGCATTGACGAATGGCTCCGATTGAATGCTACTTGCCCCATTTGTAGGAATTCTCCAGAAATGTCATATCCACCAACACAAGATTCATGATGTTTCTATTTGTTATTTCTTAAAACCTTTGTATAATATATGATTCCTTAATTATTAGTTTACGTGTTAGATGTTGTTGAGTATAACTCCTATTTCAGTCAAATTTAAGAAATAATCTTCTAGTTAAACTCTATTTATTTGTTTCAATCAAACTCTGATTAGTCTAGATTATGTTATTATTATTTGACCTATAAATTTAGCTTATAAATAGGCTCTTTTAAAATTTTAGAAAATACACCTATTAGAGATTAGAACTCATAACACATTTAGAGAATCTTGTGTTTACGTTTTGAGGGTTTTTTATTTTTGGGTTTTCGAGGTTTTGTTTTTATCTGCATCTTTTGTACTCTTCGTTCTTTTACCATCATAGTAAAATTATCTTTGCCCATGGTTTTTTTATCCTTTTTGGAGGGATTTTTCCACGTTAAATTTGTGTGTCCAATTTTTCAATTTCTTTCGCTAATTTTACTTATTCGTTGCTTAACCGGGTTAATTCATTTAGTGTTGAAATAATGCCTATTTACGTTTTCCATGAACGAATGTGAGCTTCTTAGAGATCACATTGGTCAATTCATTACTCTTTTAAATGATTTAAAGAACGTTGAGGTTCAGATTGACGATGAAGATCAGGCTATGCTATTATTGTACTCTTTACCCTCTTCATACAAGTCTTTCAGGGAGACCCTGATTTATGACAGAGACAAACTCGTTTGAAGATGTGAAGGGTCATTTGTTGAGTAGAGACAAACTCGACAATGAGTTTGGTTTGGATAACAAGGCAGATAGGCAAGCTTCCTTTTTGGTAGCATCAAATAAGCGAGACAAAATGTGTCGCTATTGTAAAAAGTTAGGTCACATAAAAGCAGATTGTTATAAACTGCGAAATAAAAGAACTGCTAAGAGTAACGAGGAAGATATAGCTGGTGCTAATTTGCCCGATGAAAGCGGTGATGATTTCTTATTAGTGTCAATGAACAATAACTCCAAGCTTACGTCCAAGTGAATCCTAGAGTCGAGATGTTCTTTCCACATGTGTCCCAATAGAGAATGGTTCTCCACATATAGTTCGGTTGAAGGTGGAGTTGTGCACATGGGAAACGATTCATCCAGTAAGGTAATTAGTATTGGTACTGTTAAAATTAGGATGCACAATGGGACGATTAGGACACTTTCAGATGTCAAGTATGTGCTTGATTTATGAAAGAATCTCATCTCCTTAAGTATTTTATACTTGAAAGGATGCATAATCAACATCGAGTCAAGCGGCATTAAGGTATCTCGTGGAGCTCTCGTTTTGTTAAAAAGTAAAATGACCGGTAGTCTTTATATTATGCAAGGTTCTACAGTGACTGGTGAAATTGGACATCCCTCATCCGTTATGGAGTCGAAGTCAACTCGTTTGGAGCAGAGCCAACTTGGTCACATGAGGGAAAAATGTATGATCATTTCGTTGAATAGAGGTTCTCTTTTGGATACAGGTTTTGAAAAATTAGGGCACTGTGTTTGTGAAAATCAGATTTGGGTTAATTTTGATTTAGCAGTGGACAAGTCAAAGGCTAGAAGTCTTCCAATTTCTAAGCACAGATTCGAGTCAGTTAATTCCCTGCATAGTTCAAGATAGGCTTGTGGCAAGCTTTGGCAAAGATGCCATTGTGGAAATATGAGTCAAGGTGGAGATTTGTTAAGTATGACTCTTATTTTAGTCAAATTTAAGAAATAACCTTCTAGTTAAACTCTGTTTATTTGTTTCAATCAAACTTTGATTAGTCTAGATTATTTTATTATTATTTGACATATGAATTTAGCCTATAAATAGGCTCATTTGCAACCTTAGAAAATACACCCATTAGAGATTAGAACTCATAACAAATTCAGAGAATTTTGTGTTTACGTTTTGAGGGTTCTTTGTTTTCGGGGTTTAGTTTTTATCTCCATCTTTTTTACTCTTCGTTCTTTTGTCATTATAGTAAAATTATCTTTGCCCGTGGTTTTTTTTCCTCTTTGGACGGGTTTTTCCACGTTAAATTTGTATGTTCAATTTCTCAATTTCTTTTACTAATTTTACTTGTTTGTTGCTTAATCGGGTTGATCCCTAACAGATGTCAATTCGAATATGACTTTAGAACGTATTTAAAACAAAAAGTCATAATGATTTATTTGGCTCTATAACTTTTCAAAAAAAATATATTTTAGTTCTCCATTTAATTTTTCATCTTTTTTAGCCCTTAAAATTTTTTTGTCAAATCAACTAAAAATGGATGGAAAAGTTAATCTTTTTAACTTTGATGACCTACAACATTTAATTCATTTTTAAAAATTTTAAAAATTTAGAAAAATATTTTTAGTGATTAAAAATAATTAAAAATAGTATAAATTATAAAAATATTTTTAATTTTTTAAATATTAAAAAATTAATGAAATGCTTAAATGTTATCTACTTAACAATCCACGTGTATGCCATGGTAACAAATTAAGTTAACAAACGTTAAATTTTCCATCCATTTTGGGGTGATTTGATAAAAAATACAATTTCAAGGGAGGATCATGATCATTATCGGATCCTTCCCCACCATCTAAATCGGTTCAGATCACCTCCGAATGTATCTGTAGGCGGTGACCCGAGACAGGGTCGTAATACGAACTCCTACTATAGTTTGATTTTCGGCCATTTGCGATGTCCCCTACTGTCTGATTGATCTTCCCACCCGACATTCAAATCAAAATCAACCTCGCGATGTTGACTTATTGGAGTTACATATTCAACAGACTGTGCATCATCTAACTCAGCGAACAACTGAATTGATAGGGTGTTGACGTTCTTATTGGAGCAATAAAGTTCTATCATATTGGCCAGGTCAACATTATCTACAAGCTCCACTTAAGTAAATTTCCATAGATCTATTGAGATTGATAAACTTGTAGAATAATTTTGATAAGGTCTTCCACAATGGGGAGCTATTCTTTCACTGATTTTTTTGCTTCATTTCCTCTAGCTCTATATTCTTATTGAATCGCATTAGTAACTTGTGTCGGGCTTCAAATATACAACTAACTTCTTTTTTTTCCCCTACAATTTTTCCATTGAAATAAACACATACACTCAACTTTTGGTTACTCATCTTCAATCAAATTTTTTCTCGCTTTAACTAAATAGAATAAGTTTTTTTTATCGTAACACTTAAAATAAAAACACATTATTCTAATGAGATAAAATAGCTAAAATATTTTTAGTCATGCCACAGAGCTTGGAGGCATAAAAAAATATTTATATTTGATTTTATTGAGTGCAGCCAATGCTAAGGGCGGCACCATAAAAAAATTCAATTTTTTTGACAAAATTATCTTGGTGCTGCCAACATCAATGGCATGTCAAAAAAAAAAAAAAGAAGAAAAAAAGCAAACTTCTTCTAACAAAAAAAAATGATGCAACCAACATTAATTACTGAACCAATTTTTTCTCAAATTATTCGGTGCCGCCAATGAAATTGGCTGCAACTATTAAGAAAAATGTTTCTTTTTCCATTATTTAAAGAATCAAAATATATGTATTTTTACCCGTGTAAGAAATACATAAATGATAATAGCGACACCTACCAAAAATATTTTTTTAATCCAAGTCCCAATGATTGACTACTGATTTGACGTTGGTGCAGCTAAGGATAACGACCGCACCGAAGATTACTATTCAAAATAAGTCATTTACGTAATTTTAAAATTAAGTCATTTTAGTAAATAATCGATAATTTAGAGTCATTTTTGTAAAAAAAAAAAGCCAAAAATCGAGCTTGTCTTAATAAAGCCAAAACAAATATTTTCCTTTATATGTGTTAGTTAAATTAGAAGTTATGATTGGTGAAAATTTATTGTTGATGATATTACCAGGAAGTTGTTGGAGGGTAGGAGGTGTGTGTTAGCCTTGTCTGGAGCTTTTGGTAATCGCGTGTTGAAGCAATTTGTTGCTGCCGTGATCTTGAAAATTCTTATACTAATTTTTAATCATCTTCATTACTCTCGATTTTGCAATTACTATTTACTAATATAATGAAACATCTGAGAAACCCCTCTTTCCACTTTTCAATTTCAATGAAACCGGGTTACACGTTGGATCTTCTAAAATGAAAACTACCCAATTTAGCACTCATTGTTTTATTTTAAAATTGTAGTAGAAAGAAAAAGAAAGTCAGCCAATGGTGTGATATAGCGCACTCACTGTGTCTGATCCAACGCGTCGAAGGCCATTGCCCATAACTACACCGGACAACGACCTCTTCCTCATTTCAATCTTTTATACCACAAATTTCATTCTTGAATATTGAGTTTTAACTCGGGACAGATTAAAATGAGTTCTTAATTAAAATTTTTGTAATCAAGTTAGAGATATGTGAGTTTTGTAAAATCTATAAATTTGGTTGATGAATTATCTTTTGACGAGCCTACATAATGCACAGAATTATTACTTCCACGATAATTTTATTATTTATTTAATTTATTTTTTTCCGTTTAGATACCACCATACCAGGAATCTTCTAACCCAAACTGTGCACAAAAATAGAAAACGACTAAAACGATGCTTTTAGTATTCATTAGGGATTAAAAGTCAAAAAAATATTGTAAGGAAGAAAGAGTCTACAAGTTGGACTTTCCTTGTTCGCATTTTTTGATTTGAAAAAAACCCACATTTTCTATGACCAAAGACCAGTCAGTCTCCTCATTTTTTTCCTTCATTCAAATCCAAAAAAAAAAAAAAACAGAAAAATCAATGTTCCCCTTTTTGTTTATTTATTACTTCAAACACCTCTTTTAAGCTTACACCCAGATTTCCATTCTCTACAACACCCTTCTGCAAACTTTTTATATACCTTCACACATATACACATATATATATACTTATATATTATTTGTAACTTAACAGTAAAAAGAAATCTGGGTCTGGTAGTAATTTTGATCTTCTTTTTTGTTTGGTCCTTTTAGTTTTTTTTTTTTTGCTTTTCTGGTTTTTATATTTTATTAATGGAGAAAATGGGAGAATGGGAACAAAGGAGTTTGGTGAGTGAGTTAACTCAGGGAAGAGAGGTAGCTAGGCAACTTCAAGCACATCTTAATGGTGCCTCTTCTTTGTCTTATGATATTGAAACTCGTGAAGTGTTAGTTCAAAAGATTGAAGCTTCATATGAGAAAGCACTTTCGATTTTGAATTGCAATGTTAACACTTCGTCGGCGTCGGCGGTTGTGCCACTAACGCCGGTGATCAGAATGCCGGAGTCACCGAATTCTCGCTGTGGAAGTCCACCGAGTGAAGACTCTGACCGGGGTTTCAGAGATTCCGATGCTTCCAAGAAAAGGTACATAGTATACATCAATGTTTTTATAACGGAACCAGTGAACCGATTAAATTTATTCAATCCTTCACCCAACCAATCGGTCCAATCAATTCAATATTATTTTTTAGATTGATACTCGGTTCTCCATCTATCAATCCGGTTCAAACATCATTGACTTACATATTATAGGTGAAATTCTTTCAAATTCCTCCTATTATAAAGACTGCATCAAATTAGTCCTACTATTAAATTAATTAATTTAATTTTTTTATTAGTAAAAAAAATTAAATCAAATCAAATTACAACAGAGTTAATATTTTTTTTATATAAGAATGTAAACTATGTTGGAATTTAATTTAATTTAATTCTTTTTATCAGTACATAAACTAAATTAATCCATATAATAGAGGATGAATTGCATTAAAATAATAATAATAGAGGACCAATTTGATGCAATCTCTAAAATAGAGGGGCTTCATAAATACTTTTACCTATATAAATGTTTGTATATACGATGAATTTTGACATGGATGACATTCTTTTATATTTGCAATTATTTAATAGAGGGGATTCATCATTATAATTATGTTGCAGAAAGGCACCGAGATGGACACAACAAGTCCGAGTAACACCTGGGACAGCCCTGGAGGGAACTCTTGATGATGGTTTCAATTGGAGGAAATACGGACAAAAAGACATTCTCGGCTCCAGATTTCCCAGGTATTTCAACCCAAATAAATATAAATCCTTATTATAATATATATATATATGTATATGGGTGGAAAGCTGTATAGCTTAATTAAAGAATGATTTTCATGGTTGCAGAGGTTACTACAGATGCACACATCGAAACATTAATGGTTGTTTAGCAACAAAGCAAGTACAAAGATCAGACGATGACCCAACAATCTTTGACATTACTTACGTCGGAACCCATACTTGTCGTAACGTAACCTCACATCTAATGTCTGAAAAAAACCAAGAACAAGGACATTCTGCTTCTTCAATGGCAGCCGTTGAACCACAATCATCATCATCATCTCAAGATCTACTTCTTAACTTCCAGAAAGGCCTTAAAGTTAAAACCCAAGATTTAGAGGATCAAACATACGCTTCATTAATCCCTTATACTTCATCAACGTCAAACGTTGTGTTTTCATGGCCTTCGGTGATCGACAACAACCGTAATTTCGTATCGCCGGCAACATCGGGGACTAACTTTGATTTTGGAACTTGTGATGATCAGATTATTCAAGCTTCTGCTGCTGCTTCGGTAACGAGCTCGCCCACTGTTGGCTTGGATCATTTCCATCAGTTGGATGGAAATTTCACATTTGATAATAATGGCTTCTTTCGCCATGGATAGTGCCGAGAAAGTTCTGTTTCATTGCATGTACTTTGAGAAAATGATGACTACTTTTCCTCAGTTTTGAATAAGGTTTTCTTTTTTTAAGGTCGTAGATTTTCTTATAGCAAATGAAGACTGTTTCTTTTCCAATGTTATAATATTTTTCTTCAACAGGATTGGAATCAAAATTAAGAATAAAAAATCACGAATGAAATTGATAGTATTTAGTTCATACATTGGGTCTTGATGAAGTTGGAAGTGAAACATAACATTGGGGTGGAAAATAATTATTGTTTTTTTTATACAATAGCCTCAAATATTGGATTCATTATAATTAAGTATAGATAGATAAATACATTATACAACCTCAAGTAACTCATCATATTTTAAACAATCTGAAAGCTTATATTAATGTCTTTTAGCCAGAAACTGATATCAATGTTCAAGAAATATTAAAATATAATTAAATCTCAATCAATGAATATTGACTAAGGGTGAGTTTGGATGGGCGGTGCGTTTAGCTGCGGTTAGTGTAAAAACAGCGGTGGCGGTGAGATTAGATACTGTAGCGATACTGTAGCGTGAGATAAAAAGTAAGTTAAACGCACCGCACCACAGTCAATCGCCCATCCAAACGAAGCCTAAGACTGAATTGTTTTGAGTTGAAAAAAAAGAAACAGAGTCGTAAAATAATCAGCAGTCCAACGAATTTTTAATCAATTAGAATCAACTAAAGAAATTCCAAAGTATAAACCATCCGTGACATTGACCCAAATTATCAAATATATAACTATGATGATTAAGGAGAATTGTTAACATTTTCAGAGTTAGGACACAAATTTCTCTGTTCCAAAGTTTCACATTTATGCATACATTCAACATTAGAAAAAGCAACAATTGCTTCTTCTTTTTTCAAACTCAAGCCATGTTGTTGACCTCCTTTTAAGTTCGTTTTAGGATTCAAATGACAGAACAAACATTCATTATGCATAGACCTTTTTTAAAAACCAGAATATATGAAAAAAGAAAAAAAAAAAAAAGGGGGTTTCCCCTTGCACACAACAATGCTCGTTAGCCCATGGCGTACTTCTGCGTCCAGCTCCTTGCAGTTGTCTCGTACTTGTTCTTGTCGGTTTTGTACATGTGAGCAATCTCCGGCACCAATGGATCATCAGGGTTTGGGTCCGTCAGTAAAGAACAGATTGATAACAGTACCTAACAAGAACATATTAAACAGATGGTCATTTCTCATTAGCTTTAGCATTGAGTTCATATTTTGAGATGAGCAGGTTTGTGTAGCTCACTATGGTCGGATCGTGCTAAATGTATAAAAGAAGTTTCGAATATGAATATCGGGATATTTCAAGGACAATCACCTTGGATATCGTTAGCGCAGGACTCCACTGTTCCTTTAAGATGTCTAAGCAAATGCTCCCATTGCTGTTAATATTAGGGTGGAATACTTTCGTTCTAAATGCCACCTGCAAAATCCATCATCACATGGAAAATGTTAGAGAGAAACTTCTTACAATATCATTGGTCAACCAACATAAAAGAAATCTACCCGTCCAGAGCAATGTCGGTTTTCATTTTTGAATATTTTCCACCGTTTCAAGCTTTTCAGAATATTAACCAAATAATAGCATTCCAATTTTCATGTGAACCTGAGCTTAAAAACAGATTAATGGTAATGAAGGCTTCAATCATGCTCATTAAAGCATTTCTCACTCTTAAAGGTCATACATCACATTGCACAATCCTTAATTTATTCAAAATTTGATAAAAAGTAGATACCAGAGAAAGATGGAATACTGGATTGTAGAGGTAGCTTTGAACATAGAATAAATGCGAATGATCAATGCCTCAAAAGCATTTAAACAACAAAAGAATTCTCCATGCACTTGCAAATGTCACAAAAGTAAAAAACCTACGACTGTTGTAGACAAAAGATGCAAATAGAGAGTACCTTGGGAGGCTTGAAGGGATAATCTGGAGGAAAATGGATGGTCACCAGGAAAACACCCCCAGCATAAGGACTGTCTGGTGGACCCATGATTGTTGCCTGCCAATGGAACATGTCTTCAGCAACAGGACCTGCAACATTGTCCGATGAACCATAAGCAATATATAAGTAAAACAGTTCAATGATACTCAGAACACTTATACATACAGAACAATATCCATGTGCATATAGAAAATATAGTATGCAATGTTAACCATACAAGCAAAATGATAATCACATTGCTTATCTAGAAACTAGACGATAATTCATATTCCGAGAAAACTATTTTCCTGCTATTCAGTCACGATTCTTAGCTGCTTGAGAAAAGCACATAAAACAGAACAAACAGTCAACAAAGGAACCATAGCCCCAACAAGAAACCCAGTTTAGAACTATTATTCAACTTGATGGACGTTAAGGCACTAGCAATCAACTATGGTCATAAACTAAATAACAGAGAGAGGTTGGGACAAACTACAGGCTTTCTTCCTAGTTCACCCTATCAGGCCGATACAAGACATATCAGATACAGATACAGTCTGAGGATCATCTGACAAAAATATATTAAAGCTTTCACTTCCCTTTCTCTTATTATAAGCTGAAAAGGGGAAATATATATATTCCTTCCAACCACTCTGTCTTTGAAGTAGCACACTTTCAAACCTTAAACCAAAGCAAAAGACTTCCATTTGATGATGCTTTCGCACGATGAAAATGCAATCATTATCATCAATTCATACAGTATATAAAATGTATCAAATTCCTTTGTCAACATCAACTGAAACACGATAAGACAATGTACATGGACAAATTTAATTCATCAAAGGTTCCATTTGAACATACTGAAATACCTTTTTTCCATTCTCTCAGACATTTTAAAATTACATTTGCTCCTCTTTTTGATGATGGGCCTTGACTGATTTTTAGAATAAAACAACTTACACAGACAACACGGATATGAGGCAAAAACACTAACACGAAATCGAAATCACTTCCAAATAATCGCAAATAAATATCACTATTATTTTTATTAACTTTTTATAAGAAAATCACTGATAATTATACCAAAAAATAATTTTTTCAATCCTCAATTAAATCCGAAACATATATACCAAGAAATCTACCGTCCTACAATAATATAAGAACAAAAAAATTCAATAATCGAGAAAATGAAAATAAAAACAGCGAAAAAGGAAATCATATACATAGAGACAGCGAGAAAATGCAATACCAGCGCTGCAAGATGTAGGAGGATCCTTCTGTAAATCCTTCAATTCCTTCAAGATCCGCTTCGATGCCATCGTAAAACCTACAATCCATACAGCATAGATCAATTTTTTTTAAAAAAAAGGCAAAAAATAAAGAAGGAACAATTAAAAGCGAGAAACGAAGATACCGAACCTGAAAAGATGATCCTCCTTTGGCGGTAAGAGAGCTGAGGATTTTGATCGAGGAAAGGGGAAAATGAAGAAGAAAAACCAAGGCGAAATACAAAAGATGAGAGAATTTGTGATCGCTTGCAGTGGCGGTATTTTATAAATGGGTGGACCGGCCTCTGTTGTGCGTTTCTGATTGAGTTATTATTCTCTTGTGGGTCCATGACTTGGCGTTCATTTTACGGGAGTTTTTCTTTTTCAGTAATAAACGAGAGTATTTTGTTATAATTCTTCTATTATATAATAATATAAAAATACATAGGAATTCGTCATTGTCAAATACGAGACGTGATTGAAAGGACAATTTGATAATCGTCCTAATGTATCAGTATTTATCGAAGAGTAATAGAATATTTTTAGATTTAAGTTAATTTAATAATTAAATAATAAAAATAAAAATTATTTGAATTTTGATTTATAAATTTATAATATTTAAAAATATTATACGAAAAAATTTGAATTATAAAAAAGAGAAGGGAATGAAAGTTTTAAGCAGTGGCAGCGATGGAAATAGAAAATGTTATATGATAACGATTTTAATTATTCAATAACTTAAATAAATATTTTTGAATAATTTAATATCTATTTTATAATTTTTTGAATTACAATAATCAAAATATAACTTATAGTATAATGATATTGGATGTAGTTTTTTATAATTTATTTCATATAATAAATATTTAATGCAAAGCGATGCTTTCCTAGCTCGCCATATCAGCTTTAATTTTTTAAGGGCAGAAAATTTTGGATTAAGGAGTATAACATTTTACGACTTTTAAGGGCCCAATTGAATAAAAATATTCTTCAAATTCCAAAGTGATAATTGATTACAAAACTTCGGGACTAAATAAAAATTAACCCAATAGTTGTTTCCCTGACTGCGTAGGCGCGTACGTAACCATCAGATCATCATCGAAGAAAATGTACAGGCTTCGCAAACTGAGACATTTTCTCATTTTCCTAATAATTTCCTCCTTTATTTCAAAATTTTCTTTCATCCTCTCCGATCACATTCGCAATGGATTACGATTTCAGGAACAGAACGGGTCCACCGTACGAGGCGCAGATCCCGATTTACCGGCAACAACCCACTTCATCGTCATCTACCCATCCGATGTACGGATCTTCAATGTACCCGAGGATCGGTGGTCAACCCGCCGCTCACAGTGTTGCCCCTCCCACCACTCGCGCCTCTTCTTTCCACCAGAATTCTTCGCCTTCCTCTTCCTGTAAACTATCTCCCCTAAAAATAATTTTTTTTTACTTTTTTTTTCATTTCTTTTTTCTAATTTTGTTTTATGACAGCGGGATTGGGCATTAGGGTTGCTTTGAAACCAGAATATCGTATTACACCTCCGGTAAGCTCTCAGTCGCTTCGTTTTGGGGGTTTTTAATAAGATGAATATGTTTATCCTATTAATTAATTTGTCTTTCTTGCAGCCTCAGTTGTCTCCCCAAGTTGGGGATATTCCTCGAAGCAATTTTCAGTTTGATTTCGAGTTTGAGAGGAAAATTTTGGCTGAAGCAGAAAAAGAAAACATGAATTGGAGTAAGCTTGGCTTGGAAAACCTTTCTTCCAAGCCTATCGAAACTTCTTCTTCAACGGTACGCTTTAGACCTGTCTTTGATTAACGTTGTAACCTGTCTGTTCGATGGTTTATCTGTGATGACATTTTTTAGGATTTTGTTTTAATGAAATTGGTTCATATTGGTTGAGCTTTTAAGGGATTCTCTTTGAAGAAACAGAACAATGATTTGAATGTGCAGGGTGCAAACTCAGATCCTGTGGTGAGCAAATACATTGCCTCTGGACTCAGCCGAGAAGCAGTGACCGTTGCGGTTGCAAATTATGGCGACAATCCAACCAAGGTATGTGTTGAAAGATGTTCCTTCATCAAAGTAGTAGAAAAACCTGATGATAATTGTTATTAGAATCTAGTGTATGAGTTAATCATAGTCCTAATTTAGAGCTTGATTGGGTCTACTTTGAAACATTCATCACCCAGATGTCTTTATTTTGCAAGATGTGCTTTATGCTTGATATTCAGATACATAATCGTCATGGATAGTTAGGATTCTATCTACCTGCATTTTCTTGATTAGCAGAGAGTAATTTCGGTTTATTGGCATACTTGGATTCTTTACTGTTGCTGTGTTTTCTTTCTCTTTTGGCTTCATACTGCTCTAGGAGAATTAATTGCTTTTCATTATAAATGACTTAGTTTCCTTTGTAGCATGTCGGGAATGCACGAAATAGTTGTAACATGTGCTTTATGCTTGAGATTAGGATACATAGTCATCATGGATGATTAAGATCCTATCTGCATTTTCTTGATTAGCAGATAGTAATTTCGGTTTAATGGCATGCTCGGATTCTTTACTGTTATACTCTGTTTCCTTTCTCTTTTGGCTTCATACCTCTCTGGGAGAAATAACCGGCTTTCATGATCCATGACTTGGTTTCCTTTATATTCATGATCCATTACTTGGTTTCCTTTATATCCTGTTGGGGATACACGAAATAATTGTAACATGTGTTTTATGCTCTAGATTTGGAGGGATGATTGGGATCCTGTCTACCTGCATTTTCATGATTAGCAGAGAGTAATTTCGTTTAATGGCATGCTCAGATTCTTTACTGCTACCCCGTCTTCTTTCTCTTTTGGCTCCATAAGGTTCTAGGAGAAATGACTGGTTTTCATGATCCATGTCTTAGTTTCCTTGCATATCGTGATGGGGGTGAAAATTTCTCCAAGTGCTTTAGCTTGAATAGTTTCATTTCATCAATTCTTCTGGATATGCAGCTGGCATTTTCAAAAAGTGTTCATTAAAGCACGTCTTTCATATATATATATTTATGTTGTTTCGGTCCTTTGATAGGTTCGGGAATTTGTCACCGGTTACAACCTACTGCGAGAAATGGGGTTCTCATCAAACAATGTGGCTGAAGCCTTACTCATGTATGACAATGACACAGACAAGGCATTGGCTCATTTCCTTAACAGCTCATCATGAGTATGTTAAAATAAACCAAAATAGTTTGTATGTCAATGAAAACTGGAATGATAATCTGCCATCTATGTGTTTTGCTGCTTTGCAAGAGATTGTACAAATAGTCATCCTACAATATTTGTCGTCTCTAATAAAGAACAAACATTACTATTATAACTATTGCCTCTTTGTTGTTAATTGTATGTATGGGTGTATTGTTCCCCCTAAAGTATTGTTCTGGAGAATACATTTATAAGTTGTTGCCTATCATCATCCAAAAACTGGGGTCAAATTGCATTTTCCCTTTTAATCGACAAATGAAGGCCTAAATTGGCCTCTGCATGTAGATTAAAGAACAAACAAATCTTTTTGTTAAAAATTTTATTAATATCTATTGTTAAAATTTGATCTATGGCATGTTATGTATCATTATTTGGTTATTTTATCAATCATGTCAATTTTTATTGTCAATCTCATATATAGAGATTAATTTATTTATTTTTTGAGTAGAAAAGATAGATTACAATCTACCTTTTAGTAGGACTTTCATGAAACTTTTACCAACATGAATATGAAAATGTTTGAATATATAAATATAATATTTCCATCATACGAGAAAACATGAGAGAAAAAGAGCACAATTTTGTATCCACACTAGTTTCGAGTCGGGGTAAGATAGATTTACTTAATATATTAATCCAAACGATGCCTAACATTAGAATAAATCATGTATCCAATATGTTCTACCTGTATAAAAGAATGAACTTATACAAGAAAAATGAATAATATAACCCTCTTAAATCTACTATTATCTATAAGCCCCTTCACTGTGTCAGTTTCAAACCATGCTCTCAATGGCTCATCATATGGCAGTTTAAAACAACTTGTGTTGAGCAAGTAATAAGCCCTCTAATCAAAACTCTAAGGAGCAATTCTTTTATCAAAATAAGATACATCCTCTCATATATATAACATTGGGGCTCGTATTGCTTTTCCGGGATCGGTAAATAAACTCATACTCCAGAACAAATAGCTCCTGAAATCACATCCAATGGAAAACAAAGGAAATACATGTTAGTTTACCTTGAGAAGACCGATGCAAGAATGTCAGACATGGGAACTTTAGGAGAATGAAGAGTACATAGGATCTATCAAGAAGAATGTTCTCTGTTTTGGGATCTCTATACCTGAAACTATCTGATGGCTATCACTAAGGAGTAAGGAAAATAATACTTCCTACTTTTGTTACTTGTTCTTTGAGCAACTCAGACTTGAGTGTAAGTTTCAAACATGGATATGCATGTGACAGGAGTATAAAGTTCTTTCACGCATTGGAGGGTTCTAGGAAGGTATATCCACAGATCCATGTCCACATATGGGTCGGAAAAAAGGAGTCAAATATGAATATTTCAAAAAAAATGAAGAGTTGGAGCAACGTAGCTTGTTCTTTGTAGTAAAGTTTGGATACTAATATCTATATTAATTATGCATACCATGATGCCATCAAATAGAAAAAGGGAGAAAGAGGAAGAGACCTGTGGACCAAGATGAGCAACAAAACTTCCCTTCATCTACATGTTTGACATTGAGACCTATAAACCACGACCCAGCACTGACATCGTCATGGGCATAAGTGCGCAGAAGAGATCTGCAATTCAACGAAATAGGATCAACTTCTTGCTTTATAACAGCCTAACTTAAGTAGTCATAACACCAAAGAGTAAAGGCCCTGACCTATTTATCGAAATAAATTTAGCCAAAGCACCTGATATGACATACATTTCGCCAGAAGCATGGCGAAAATATCTGTCCAACACCCGAAAAAAATAAGAGAACGTACTCCATGGAAGGAAAACAAATATCAATATACAATAACCAGTACAAGAATCAGGAAAGCAGAAGTGCTTTTACAACTAAACCGATAACACGGATCTTGACAGTGTAGGCAATATGTAATACTAACAGATATTGGTCTAGAATTCAAAGATGATATCAATGGTGGTAAAACTTACGATTTTTTATCACCAAACTTCCACCAATCTGGTTCATACCATTTATGGCTCCTGCCAATATTTTGCAAGCATGAGAAGAAATAAAGGCTATTCAAATATATCAAACTCATATATGTCTAAGTTGAACTCACGGTTCTGAGAAAACTTGGCCAGATTTCATACAGCCAATATAAACACGAGGTTTGTCTAGATGAGATGAAAGTGTAGCTCCCAAGGCATCTGGAAAACATCAAGTCGAGAGTGTGAAGATTCAAAATTGAGAATTCTGTATCACATCAATTGTGATACTAACCGATATTTACATAAACATCATCATTGACTTTTGCATAAAAATCAGCATCCCATTTATCTGCAGCAAGAGCAAAAAACATTTTGACTTTCTTTGGAAGCTCTCCGGGTGCTTCGACTTGGTCCTGTTTAAGGGAAGTATATAGAAATGGTTATACGGATGAATTGGTAACCGAGTTTTTGAAACAATACCAACTGCTTTTGACCGACTTCTGAAAGTAATACTTGCATAAGGAGTGTTCTGTTGACTTACGAGAATGATAAAGTCATTTGTTTGCCTATTTTCATCATCGATGCTCCTGTCTAAACTGTCCCCACGGTCGGCACTGGAAAGCTATGCAACTTAAGAATGATTCTAGCTCTACCATCATCATAAATTTGCAAGACCCTATTGAAAGAGAAAATTATACCTTCTTCCGATGACAAATCGTGAAACTACACCTTTTTCTTTCTCCATTTTCTTCAAAGTTTCACCTGGAAAATTAACAATTCAGGTCATCAATGCAATCCCAAAATCGTTCTTACTGTCCCTCAGTACTAATGCATGATACAGCATACATGTTAAACTAGTTGTGTGCACTTAAATTGTTGGTTGAAGATGCATATATTGAACTTGTCCCCTTAAAGGCTAATAGCTACAAACAGGACCTATTATGAACAGGTGTTCATACCGCTTCCCAAGTTCCGACAAGAACATAAATCCATTTACACAACAATCCGCTAATGCAAACAAAATCTAACCCAACAGATAATACAATAATGATTAATGGAAAGCCAAGTGTTCATAGCGCTTCCCATTTGTGTGCACATAAATTGTCAGTCGGGGATGCATATATATCCCCTTAAAGACTAATAGCTACAAATGGGACCTATTAAACAAGCATTTTGAGCAGGTGGTCGTACCGTTTCCCAATTTCTGAAAGAACATAAATCCATTTACACACCAATAACAAATACAATAATGAATGAAGTAGTGTTCATACCGCTTCCCATCCAAGCCTTACGTATAGCATCTCTGTTGTTTTTACGGCCAAATCTTGTTAAAACTCCGATTACTACCAGCGGCTTTCTATTCGAAACAGCCCCGCTAGTATCCGATGAACGCTTAGAAGTAAAACCCTCTTGTCTAGCTATAGCTAGATCCATTTCAAGGGCAGATAATGTCTTGTGTTGTTCCCTATACAAAAAAAAGAAGCCAATCCTCAACAAAATATTAATGTTGAAAATTGCAATAGAAATTCCCATTGTAAATTAGTACTCAAAAGTCAAAATAAAACAAAATTCCACCTTACCTGCAAGCAATGATTTTCAAAGTATCATCCACTGATATAGCAGATTGACCCTAAAGTGAAATAGTCAGCAATTCAATCAATTAAATCAAAACCAACCAAAAAAAAAACAGCTAAATTCTCACCAGCCCTGTTACTCTATCAAGTTCCTTTATCAAATAAACCCTGTTTTGTGCATCCTGCCATAATCTAAATTCCACATAGAAACCGAAAAAAAAGAAAAAGAAAAAAAGAAGGATTTTTAATCAGTAAAATGAATTTAAATTACAATTTAAAAAACTTGGGTCTGATAGTAATTAAAGAACTGACCTGCCAGCAACATAAAAAGAAGCAAAAATGGCGAACATGGAGATCAACAACGAAGAGATTCGTGTTCGAAACACCTTATTTGATACTTTGCTATTGGATCCCTTACTCTGCATCATCTTCTTGAATGGAAGAAAAAATACCCAGATTCAGTGATGTAAATGAGAAGTAGATCCAAGTCCAAGTACTGGGTTTTTTTTCAATGATCTGGTATCGTATCGTAGAATGGTTCAGGGACTGGCTAAAAGATGACTTGTCACTGTTGAAAGCAATTCTCCGAGGTTGTCGGTCTTGTCTTTTCGGGTTTTCAGTGCAACGCCCTGCAACTGCAAAGCCTCAAATCTTTCAGGATTTTCTGGGTTTTAAATACACTTGGAAACTTGGATCAGGACATGATAATACTGTAATATCATTCGACTTAATATTTCATTTAATTTTTTAAAATATTAATTTTATTAAACAGTGATTTTAGAGAGTAAATATTAGTTATATTTCAATCTGACATTATTCTATTTTTTTTAATACTGTATGGATTAAATTGATAAATTTAATAATAAAAGGACTAATTTGATTTTAATCCTTATAATATAAGTACCTCTCAAGTGCATACCTAATAATACAATATATAAATACAATTGAATTATATTAAATTTAGCTATTAGTCATTATACTACGTATAAATTATTGATTTAATCTATTTACTTTAATTTGATATTTTTAATCTTTATACTTTTTGACATTTGAAATTTCAAATTTAACCAAATGATAGTTCTTAAATTTGTTACACAAAATTTTATTATTTTCAAAATTTAATACGGTAATATCATGTCAATTTGACATTTTTACATATTACACAAAAATTCAATTAATAGATTTAACGAGTATTGTTTGTGCTAAAACTAAAATTTTAAAGTTCGAGAATAATAGAGACTATGAATGATCCAAACGGAGAAAATAGAATGAAATTTTAATTAACAAATTTAATTGTTATTGTTTGTGTTAGGATTAAAAATTTAAAATTCGAAAATATAGAGACCGAAACAGATCACTTCAAAAAGTACAAGGACTAAAGTTGACAAAATTAAAATATATGAATTAAATTTATAACATACACATAATATAGGGACTAACAGAAAATTTTAACCATTGAACCATAGTATAGAAATGCAAATTGAGTTATGTATATATGGAAAGAAAGTGGTAGGTTTGGATGATATGGTAACACAGCGTAACTCTCGGTTTATACTTAATATGGCAAATGTAATCATGCAAACGACGCCGTATCATGCCGCAGATATAATTTAAATTCTATTTTTCCTTTTCTGAATCTTTTTCATACGAATTTATATACAAGATTTTATAATATTAAATTATTTTTCAAAAAGGATGAATTTTAAAATTGAAAATTTTGGTTCAATTTAATATATTAAAATTTTAAATTTACTTTCATTTTTATAATTAATTATTGAGTAAATATAATTAATTGTTAATTTAATATTAATTATAAAATATATTTTTTTGAATAATCTCATTATAGGTTCGTATTATATCTTATTTTTCTGACACAATGTCTAAAACTATCTATAGCCTCTCAGCCTCTCTCCAACTTATAAATAGGAGGATAATATACTTCAAGAACCTTAAATCCACATTTTCCTGTATTGGTAACAATATCTATACCAATCGAATTAAGACTTAATCGATAATATTATAAAATAATGTTATGTATTATTAATTTAATCCATTAATAACATTAATGTGTTTAGGTAGGGATTATAGATCTGCCTACCCATATATCCGACACTTGTATGGTTTTATTTACTTATGGCTTGACATGAAAGAGATTGGAGGAAAAGAAAAAGAAAAAGATGAAAATGAAAGCATTTTTTTTAATTTTTATGTTATGAAAAATCTGATGTAATAAATATATTTACTATAAAACACAAATAAAGGAATGAAATAGTAAAATTAAAGGTTTAAAATTCATTATCTATTAGGTGCAAAATAAAGTTTTAATAATTTTACAATTAAGTCTAAAAATTTATCAATCTACTAATCCTGCTTGTAGAGTCTATAAATTTTATTAGAAATGTACCAAGAATTATTCCAAATATTAAATATAAGTATAATTTTTTTTTATGTTTTTTAATATTATATATGAACTTTTTTCATCGAGTTTGTAGTTGGAATGAAAATTTTTAACGGTTGAAATTTTATCATTTATTTTATCTTGTAATTAAAAATTTACAAAAAAGTTAAAATTTTGAGTTTGTACTGAATAATTAGGAATAATATGACTTTGGGCATTTGAATTTGGCAATTAGGTTTGTTTTAATATTTGTACTTTTTTTTTGTCTAATTTGGCATTTGAAATTGAAAATTAAATCTATTTTACTCTTTGAATTTAAATTCTGCAAATATTTGATGATGTGATTAGTATTACTAGAACATGATAGGATCAATTAGTTGGACCATTTAAACTAAAATCGATTAGTATAACGGTCCAAACAACGAGATTAAATCAGAAATTGCTTGAAAATTGATAAAAATAAAAAAATTAAGATAAAAATAAAAAATTAAGCATGTTAAATCAATTTATAAAAATAGTATAGATATTTCTTTCCTTCTGCATCCTCCACCCGTTTCGCCGTTTTGTAAGGAGCTACAAAATTGACATATTGACTTCGTCCCTTCGTGAAATCTACCTTAATACACCTATGCGTCGTTTTATTTAACCATCTGCCAACCTTCTCTAGCTCGGCGGCTTCATTTAAAAAGAGGAAACAAATAAAAAGTCAAGAGTGCTCTCTTAGGTCTCCCAAAGAAATAGTGAATACTGTGGTTGGGAAGGAGATGAGTGGTGACTTTGGAACGACGGAAGTGTTGTTCCAATAGGGTCGGAAGCATGTAAATTATTGTACTAAAAAATTACACAAAGTTCAATTCCCAAGGAAGAGAGGTGGATCACATGGATCTCTTAAATACCAAGCCTTTCCTTAGTCAGAATATCCCTTCTATAGTAATTTAATAGCACAATTAAATACTACTATTATACCCTCAAATATTGAAAGAAAAATAGGACAAAAAAGAACACAAGAGTTTTAACGAGGTTCGGTAAATTATACCTAGTCCTCGGGCACTAACACCAGATGATAACTTTATTATCTCCAAAATATTACAAACAAATAGAATTCCTTAAGAATTCTCAAATGGGAGAAGAAAGAAAACTAAGAGAGAAAGATTGGTTGGGATGGTTGAAATGAGAAATGGTTAGGCCTATTTATAGTTAAGGTTTAGGGACTAACTTCCAAATAGCCTAAAAATTAGGGACCAAAATTGCAATTATCCCATTCAACTTTAAACTCAACTTGCCAACCACTTTTTACTTTCTTCTTTCGGTGTCGATTGCACCTCCCACCATTTTTGACTTTTCAACAGGAAGATCATAACGAGATTGCCCTTCTCGAAGAAGAACTAATCCAGTTAACAGTGAAAAGCTCAACAGTGGTCCCAGTTGAGAATCCGACGTTGATCTGCTCAGTATGGACGAGGAAAACATATAATCCACACAGCCTGCGAGCGCAACTAAAAAGCATTTGGAAGACAAAAAAGAAATTTGAGATTCAGATCGCATGTTAGAATTTATTTACAATCTCATTTGAAGATGAGGAAGATTTAGAACATATTTTAGAAGGACGACCATGGCACTTCCGGAAACAACTAATTATCTTTGAGCGGCTGGCGCAACCTATTGAAAGACACAAGATCATGCTGGTTCATTCTCCGTTTTGGTTAAATGTTGGTCCCTGTCCTCCAAAGTGTGATAAGAAGGATCTTATACATGCAATTAAGGCCGAATATCCATGTGGGAAATAATAATAAAGGAGAAGAATATCCATTCTCAATAGCACTTAAGGCCGAATCATCTGCCATAGGGAAAGAATGTTTAGTTTTTGGTTCACTGATGAAAAAAACAATGAAACAATGTTCCTATACAGAAGGGGAAAAGGAGTGCAAAGAAGATTAGTGCAAAGAAGAGGAGATCCGGCCGGAACCCAGGAGAACAACCAATCGGACGGTGAAGGAAGTTTACTTAGAAGAGAACTCTGTGAACAGGGGAACAAAAATTTCGCAGCTAAACTTTAAGGATACTACTGCTTATCTTTCGCCTCAAGTTTCGCCTATAAAAGGGGAAGATAAATTAAATAAAAATTGGTACACTGAAGAAGACGGATTAAAAGGAAACTTTACAATGGTGGGGCCTACAGAAGAGGAAAGACATTCTAACACAAATAGAGGTACTGAAGGGGACCAGTTTAAAAACAAATCCGCCTTAGATGGGCCCACTAATGACGTTGAAGATATTTTGGGACATAAGATAAGGAGGTGGCGACGTGTGTTAAGCAGAGAGAACAATGATTCTAATATGAGTGAGAGTTAAATTGGAAAGCGAAAAATTGAACAGGTACTGGATCTTGATCCCGAAGTATATCCCGAAAACGGAATAAAAAAAGCAAAATTCAATGATGGGTATTCCGGAGTTATTTCAACAATACAGCCTATTCTATCTCCTTTAAAGAATGACGATGCTCTTCCACAAACCATATCGGCGGATGCCAAACGGTCAGCTGACCGGAAGCAATGAAACTTTTGAGCTGGAATGTCCGAGGATTGGGGAATCCTCGGGCCATTTGAAGGCTTCAAAATATATTGAAGCTTTATAATCCCCAATTGGTCTTCTTGATGGAGACAAAATTAGATAATAAGAGAACGTGTTCAGAGACGTGGTTTTCAAAATGGTTTGGATGTCTCAGCTGAAGGTACTCGTGGAGGATTGAGCCTTGCATGGAACGGGAATAATCTAATTCAAGTTTACAGTTATTCAACTTTCCATATTGATGTGGGAATTACCGACGAAAATAACCAAAATAAATGGCGGTTCACCGGCTTCTATGGGAATCCACGACAAGCAAATTATTGGAACCCACCCATTGTTTGAAAAGTCAAAAAGGGTGGGCACCGAAAGTAGAAAGTAAAATTAGTTGGCAAGTTGGGTTAAAAGTTGGCATGGGATAATTGCAATTTTGGTCCCTAATTGTATAGGGACATTGCAAGTTGATCCTTGAACCTCAACTATAAATAGGCCTAACCATTTCTTACTTTCTTCATCCCACACTTGCCATTCTCTACTTAAGGCAATTGTTCTCTCTCCCTATTTGTAAACTTTCACTTGTATTTTTGGAGTGAAATATATTTGGTAGTGCCCGAGGACGTAGGCAAAATTTGCTGAACCTCGTTAAAATTCTAGTGTTCTTTATTGTTTATTCTGCATATTTTGCAAGTGTCATTGTAGTGATTTATTGTGCTATTAAATTACGATAGAGGGATATTCTGGCTAGGAAAGATCTGGTATGTAAGCGATCCTCGTGATCCACCTCTCTTTCCTGGGAATTGAACTTAGTGTGATTTTTCAGTACAATAATTTTACTTTTTCACACGCTTCCGCGCAACAATTGGTATCAGAGCCAGGTTCGTACTTGGGGAATACGACCGTTTACGATACTATTCACGTATACGGCACTATTTACGTATACAGTACTATTTACGTATATGGCACTATTCACGTATACGGTACTGTTCACGTATACAGTAGTTGGGATTGAGGAGAAAAATGGCAGCAGCATCGTCATCAGCAAGGACTACTATGACAAATGCAAAATTTGAAGTTGAGAAATTTGACGGTACCAATAATTTTGGTATGTGGCAATGTGAGATCCTGGATGTCTTATGTCAACAAGAGCTAGATATAGCCCTTGAAGAAAACCTGACAAGATGGATGACAAGGAGTGGGCCAAGATCAATAGACAGACGTGTGGTACAATCCGCCTATGTTTGGCCAAAGAGCAGAAGTACTCTGTCATGAGGAAGACATCAGCGAAGAAGTTATGGGATACACTGGAAGAAAAGTTTCTAACGAAAAGTCTTGAAAATAGGCTTTATATGAAAAAAAACTTTATCGATTCACGTATGCACTCGGTATGTCGATGAATGACCATGTGAACTCATTCAATAAAATTTTAGCAGACTTGCTAAATTTGGATGAGAAATTTGAAGATGAAGGCAATGCATTATTGTTGTTGAATTCCCTTCTTGATGAATATGATCATCTTACCACCACATTACTTCATGGGAAGGACACGATCACATTTGATGCAGTCTGTAGTGCGTTGTATAGATCTGAGACTCGAAAGAAAGATAAAAGAGATCACAGAGATACAACCGCAGAAGTCTTAACAGTAAGAGGTCATTCACACAGCAGCAAATCTGGTAGAAGGGGAAAGTCCAAAGGGAGACCCGCCAAAGATGAATGTGCCTTTTGCCGTGAAAAAGGGCATTAGAAAAAGAATTGTCCTAAGCTACAAAAGGGCAAGGCTATTTCTAATGCATGTGTAGCGGAGCATGATGAGGAGTCAGACTTTAGCTTGGTTGGCATGGCAATGGCATGTCAAACGGATGAGTAGATTTTGGATTCAGGATGTACTTACCATATGTGTCCTAATAAGGACTGGTTTTCTAGTCTTAAAGAGCTAGAAGGTGGAATTGTTCTTATGGGCAATGATAGTGCTTGTAAGACAATGGGAGTGGGTACAGTCCAATTGAAGAATCATGACGGCTCAATCCAAGTCTTGACAAATGTTCGCTACGTACCTAGCCTGAAGAAAAATCTCATCTCATTAGGTGCCCTAGAATCTAAAGGGCTCACAATCGCTTTGAGAGATGGATTACTAAAAGTAGTAGCTGGGCAACTAACGGTGATGAAAGGCACAAGAAGAAATAACTTGTATTTTTTAAATGAAAGTACAGTTATTGGATCAACATCAACAGTTTCTACAAAAGATGTAGATTCAGAGGCTACCAGATTATGGCATATGCGATTGGGACATGCTGGTGAAAAAGCTTTGCAGACATTGGTGAAGCAAGGCTTATTGAAAGGTGCAAATTCTTGCAAAATAGAATTCTGTGAACATTGTGTTCTGGGCAAGCAGAAGAGGGTAAAATTTGGTCCAGCAATTCACAATACGAAAGGAATTCTAGACTACGTTCACAGTGATGTGTGGGGACCTACCAAAGTAGCTTCTTTGGGAGGTATGCACTATTTTGTTACTTTTGTTGATGATTATTTAAGAAAAGTATGGGTGTATCTAATGAAAAGAAAAAATGAAGTTTTGGATGCATTTCTGAAATGGAAGAAGATGGTGGAGACTCAGACTGGTCGAAAGGTCAAATGACTTCGATCAGATAATGGTACTGAGTACAAAAACGATCCATTTCTACAAGTATGCCAAGATGAGGGCATTGTGCGACACTTCACTGTTCGGGATACACCACAGCAAAATGGGGTGGCAGAACGAATGAATCGAACTATACTGGAGAAAGTTCGATGTATGTTGTCCAATGCTAGATTGGGCAAAGAATTTTGGGCTGAGGCAGTTACATATGCGTGCTATCTAATTAACCGTTTGCCATCAGCTGTAATAAATGGAAAAACTCCTATGGAGATGTGGACTGGTAAATCTGCTACTGATTATGGTTCTTTGCATGTATTTGGTTCCACTGCATATTATCATGTAAAAGAATCTAAGTTAGACCCAATAGCAAAGAAAGCATTATTCTTGGGTATAACTGATGGAGTAAAAGGATATCGTCTCTGGTGTCCTGATACAAGGAAGATTGTTTTCAGTAGAGATGTGACTTTTGATAAATCAACCATGTTGAAGTATAAGGATTCACAAAAGGATGACAAAACCAGTAGTACTTTGCAGCAGGTGGAGCTTGAAAAGGTTAACGATGATCCAGCTAATATTGAAGGGACAAATGATGAAGAGGTTCCTACCCAAGAACCTCTACAGCAACAAGATTCAATTGCATATAGAAGGCCAAGAAGAGAGATTCGTAAGCCTGCTCGCTTTGATGATATAGTGGCCTATGCACTTCCAATTACAGATGATGATGTTCCTTCTACTTACACAGAAGTAATAAGTAACCCTGATGGTGTAAAGTGGAAGCAAGCAATGAATGAAGAAATGCAGTCTCTTCATAAAAATAAGACCTGGGAGTTGGTAACACTACCCAAGGGAAAGAAGGCAATTGGATGCAAATGGGTATATGCAAAGAAGGAAGGATTTCCTGATAAAAATGAAATTCGATACAATGCTAGATTAGTAGGAAAGGGTTACGCTCAGAAAGAAGGAATAGACTACAATGAAGTGTTTTCTCCAGTTGTGAAGCATTCGTCTATTCAGATTTTGCTAGCCTTGGTTGCGCAATATGATCTTGAACTAGTTCAGCTTGATGTGAAGACCGTGTTTTTACACGGTGATTTGGAAGAGGAAATCTATATGACTCAGCCAGATGGATTCAAGGTTGCTGGAAAAGAAAATTGGGTTTGCAAACTGACAAAGTCGCTTTATGGATTGAAGCAATCTCCGAGGCAGTGGTACAAGCGATTTGATCAGTTCATGAAAGGGCAAAGGTACACAAGAAGTAAATTTGATCATTGCGTGTATTTTCAGAAGCTACAAGAAGGAACTTTCATATACTTGCTCTTATATGTTGATGATATGCTAATAGCATCTAAGAGCAAAGTTGAGATTGAAAGATTGAAGACTCAACTCAATCTCGAGTTTGAGATGAAAGATCTAGGAGAAGCTAAAAAGATTCTCGGCATGGAAATATGGAGAGATAGAGCTCATGATAGAGTTAGCTTGTCTCAGAAGCAGTATTTGAAAAAAGTACTACAGCAGTTTGGCATGAACGAGCAGACAACCTGTAAGTACCCCGTTGGCTTCTCATTTCAAGCTTTCTACACAACTATCTCCTTCGACGAATACGGAACGAGAATACATGTTGCAAGTTCCGTATTCTAATGCAGTGGGTAGCTTGATGTATGTAATGGTGTGTACAAGACCCGACATTTCACAGGCAGTTAGTATAGTGAGCAGGTATATGCATAATCCTGGAAAAGGACATTGGCAAGCTGTGAAATGGATTCTACGGTATATTCAGAAGACCGTGGATGTTGGATTACTGTTCAAGCAGGATAATACACTTGGTAAAGGTGTTATTGGGTACGTTGATTCTGACTATGCCAGTGATTTGGACAAGCGAAGATCAACCACCGGTTATGTGTTTACACTTGCTGGAGGACCAATAAGTTGGAAGTCTACACTACAGTCTACAGTTGCATTGTCAACCACAGAAGCCGAGTACATGGCTGTAACAGAGGCTGTAAAGGAGGCTATTTGGTTACAAGGTATGGCTAAAACCTTGGGATTGGTTCAGGAGCATATTAACGTGTATTGTGATAGTCAAAGTGCTATTCATTTAGCAAAGAATCAAGTCTATCATGCACGTACAAAACATATCGACGTACGATTCCATTTTGTGCGGGAAATTATTGAAGAGGGAAAAATTTGTCTTCAGAAGATCAAGACTGCAGATAATCCCGCAGATATGATGACCAAGGTGGTAACATCAACCAAGTTCGAACATTGTTTGAACTTGATTAATATCCTGCAAGTTTAACAGTTGAAGAAGGCACTATCAAGTATTGTTGTCAAAGGCAGAAAGAATTGTGTGAAGATAAGATTATCCTAATCAAATCTTCAAGGTGGAGATTATTGGAACCCACCCATTGTTTGAAAAGTCAAAAAGGGTGGGCACCGAAAGTAGAAAGTAAAATTGGTTGGCAAGTTGGGTTAAAAGTTGGCATGAGATAATTGCAATTTTGGTCCCTAATTGTATAGGGACATTGCAAGTTGATCCTTGAACCTCAACTATAAATAGGCCTAACCATTTCTTACTTTCTTCATCCCACACTTGTCATTCTCTACTTAAGGCAATTGTTCTCTCTTCCTATTTGTAAACTTTCACTTGTATTTTTGGAGTGAAATATATTTGGTAGTGCCCGAGGACGTAGGCAAAATTTGCTGAACCTCGTTAAAATTCTAGTGTTCTTTATTGTTTATTCTGCATATTTTGCAAGTGTCATTGTAGTGATTTATTGTGCTATTAAATTACGATAGAGGGATATTCTGGCTAGGAAAAATCTGGTATGTAAGCGATCCTCGTGATCCACCTCTCTTTCCTGGGAATTGAACTTAGTGTGATTTTTCAGTACAATAATTTTACTTTTTCACACGCTTCCGCGCAGCACAAATAAACAAGAATCATGGAATTTACTCCGCCAATTAAAAGAGATGTATTCGTTGCCATGGTGTGTATGTGGGGATTTTAACGAGATTATGTATGCACACGAGAAAATTGGAGGGAGAGTAAAGGATGAACGGCAAATGGAGGAATTTAGAAGAGTTTTAAAAGAATATGATCTAGTTGATATGGGTTTTCATGGGCAAAAGTTTATATGGGAAAGGGGAAATTTCGCGGATACAAATATAAGGGAGAGGCTTGTCAGGGGGCTTGCAAACTTGGAATGGATGAATTTATTTAACGATTATTTCGTACAAAATTTACCCCCCTCTTTTTCTGACCATTGTCCGATCCTCATCAAAACTACGCCAATGATGAAGCATTTTGGAAATTGTTTCTTTAGATTTGAGTCTTGGTGGATAACTGAGTCGTCATGCGAGGATCTAATTAAGGAAGTTTGGACAAAGACGTCTGGAAATGTCCTTGAAAAATTAGAACACATCCGGGTTGCCCTCAAAAGATGAGAGAAAAACGTTAAGGGAGAACATCGGAAAAGAGCAATGAATCTCCGTGAACGACTGTTTGAGCTCGATAACATGGAGAGGGATGATGATATTTTAGCAGAAATAATTGATGTGAAATTAGAATTAAATTGGGAGATGGAGAAGGAAGAGATGTATTGGGAGCAGAGAGCCCGAACAAATTGGTTGCGACACGGCGACAGAAATACGACTTTCTTTCACAATATGGCATCTCAGAGACGCAAAATTAATAAATACGAGGGCTAGAAGACAATGAGGGTATTCTTAGAACAGAAGAGGAAGAAATTGAAGAGATTTTACAAGACTATTTTACGAGGCTCTTCCACTCCAATGGGATTGGCAACACTAGCCATCTTCTTTTAGGTGTTGCGAGGAAAATCAGTGGGGAAACAAACCATATGTTAACTGCAAAATACAAAAAGGAAGATATCACTGAGGCACTAAACAACATTGGTCCAACAAAAGCCCCAGGTCCTGACGGCTTCCCATCAATCTTTTTTCAAAAATATTGACACATAGTGAGAGGTGAGGTTTGTGATTTTTGTTTAGACGTTCTCAATAAAGGACAATCTCTGCAAAACCTTAATCACACATATTGTTTTAATCTCGAAGATTTCTCATCCGAGAAACCCATCACATTTTAAACCAATTAGCCTTTGTTCGGTCCTTTACAAAATAATCTCCAAAACTATTGCTAATAGATTCCAAAACGTCCTTAAACATTGTATTGATCTTGCTCAAAGTGCCTTTATACCAAGTTGACTAATCACTGATAATGTTTTGCTTGCTTATGAGATTCTACATTCTATGAGGAACAAAAGGGTGGGAAATAAGAGTTTTACGGCAATAAAGATCGATATGAGCAAGGCATACGATAGGGTGGAATGGGAATTTTTGGAGCAAATGATGGGCAAAATGAGATTTGATGGAAGTTGGATTCGACTTATTATGCACTGTATAAGCACAGTCTCCTACTCGGTTATTCTAAATGGTGGAGTCGGGAAAACGTTTTGGCCAATGAGGGGATTACGTCAAGGAGATCCGCTGAGTCCTTTTTTATTTCTTATCTGCAGTGAGGGTTTATCGACTCTATTAAGACTCGCAAGAGAGGAAGGGTCTCTGAGAGCAATTAAAGCATGCAGGAGTCCCCAGATTACTCACCTACTGTTCGCTGATGATTGTATTCTTTTTGGGGAGGCATCTGAAGAAGGTACGGGTTCTTTCGAACAAGTTTTAAAAGAATATGAAAGCTGCTCAGGGCAATGCGTAATTATGGGAAATCAACTGTGTTCTTTAGCTCAAACACTAACGATATGGTCAGATTTAATATTTCAAATAGATTAGGGATTAAGGTGTCAACAAATTCTGAGAAATATCTAAGCCTACCAAACATGGTGGGAAGAAGGAGACGCCAGGCTTTTCAACATTTAAAAGATCGCATCAAGATAAAAATTGATAGCTGGAGCACAAGGTTGTTATCGCAGGGAGGGAAAGAAGTCTTCATAAAGGCTATTTTGCAAGCAATTCCAACTTATACGATGGGCTGCTTTCTGTTACCAAAATCAGTATGTGAAGACATTGAAAAAATAATAGCAAATTTCTGGTGGCAAAAAGGGTATGGGAAACGAGGGATACATTGGTGCTCTTGGAGTAATTTATGTAAACTAAAGGAGAATGGAGGCCTTGGATATCGCAATTTGACAAAATTTAACCTGGCTCTTCTCGCGAAGCAAGGTTGGAGACTAATTGAAAATCCTACTTCTCTTCTAGCGAAAACCTTAAAAGCTAAATATCATCCAAATTCAGAGTTCCTAAACTCAGAACTAGGAAACTTACCCTCATACACTTGGAAAAGTATATGGGCTGCAAAGGGTCTCTTGTTGTCGGGACTTTGTTGGCGAATTGGCAACGGACGAGATGTTCGAATTGAAGAGGATATATGGGTTCCGAATACTGAAAATTTACATATTCAACAGGGGGTGAGAAATCAGAGTAAAACGAGGGTAGCAGATCTAATCGACAGTAACAATAGGTCATGGAAAACAGAGCTGCTCGAACACACCTTCTCAACAGATGATGTCCAAAAAATTCTCCAAATCCCACTCACTACAATTCCCCACGACAACTTTCTGGCTTGGAGGGGGGAGTCAACAGGTGAATACTCAGTGCGAAGTGGGTATAAATTGTTATTACATGGTAACTTGCTTACTAATAATAGTTACAAGCTATGGGATAGTGACCTCCCTTCAAAAATACTTATTACAGTTTCGAGAGCCACCTTAAATTATTTGCCTACTCTAGTGAATCTAAGAATCAAAAGATTAACAAACGAGGGAGTATGTCCAAGATGCAAGAAAGGCCTGGAGAACAGGGAGCATATATTCCGTGATTGCACTGTTACAAAAGAAACATGGAATACATTACGATATGATTGGCCCCAGGATTTATCTCATTTGGAGTTCTTGGATTGGTTTACCTGGTTCATGCTAAACAAAGAGAACGACAGTTGCCGTATGTTCATTTGCGCTATCTGGGCTATCTGGCATGCTAGAAATCAATGGATCTATGAAGGACGACGGAGATCTGGAACAGAGACAGCAAGATTTATATTAGAGTATCTCCAAGAGCTGAACACCATAAAGCAGATATATCCTACATCAAGAATGTCTCAAGAGCTGTGGAAGCCTCCGGAGCAAGGGTTCTGCAAAATCAATTTCGATGCTGCAGTGGATACTAAAAACTACAGATCATGCTCAGGAATCATCATCAGAGACTGTAATGGGGATGTCATGAATTCAACAACCACAATAAACGAAAATGTACCTTGCAGCTGAAGCCCTTGCATGTTTACACGGACTTGAAATGGGGAAGATTCTGGGGTTAAAATATGTGGAAATTGAAGGAGATTCCGTGGCAATTATTAAAAGAGTCAAAAGCAGAAATAGAGATAAATCGGTAATAGGGGCACACATCCATAATATTAAAGAACTGAGTAAGGCCTTCTACGAGTGTAAGTTTCAACATGTCAGACGAACAGTTAATGAGCATGCGCATATACTGGCAACAAGGGGTTTAAAAATGAAGAATACTACTCACCTTGCCCAGAGAAATAATGGTCTGGATATTACAATCGCTGAAGTCGATCGCGGATGGTGTTGAAGAAGAACCGAAGGTTTAAGATTGAGAAGAGAACCATTTATTTTTGCCAGACGATTGATCTTCTCCAGGAGCTGCTATAATTGAGAAAGAAGATTTTTTCAACAGGGTTTAGAAATGACAGCTCATAAAGCTGGGTTACCTTCCCTTTCTTTTGTCGTTTAATTTGTTTCTTTATTAGTATTTTAATAGGCCTGTGTATGTTTGGGCCATGCTTTATTTTCTTAGGAACAAGTTATAGTTTCCTTTCTTATTAATACAACCCAGCTTTTATTAAAAAAAAAAAGCATGTTAAATCAATTTAATAAATTTTTTATTTTTTATTTTTAATTATTAATTATTATTGATTTAGTGTTTGAAATCAATAATTCAATCACTTACTAAAAGAATTGACATGTATCGTGTTATTACCAAAATAATTATCCCGATATAAACCCACGTTTCCAACCATATAAATCCACGAGGCCATGTGTATATATCTGTTTTTCTTTGTTTCTGTGTCGATTACAAAAAAGTATAATCTCTACATCGATTACATTCAGTATAGTTTTCTTTCATGATTTATTTAAATGCTTCTCTTTGGCTATTTAACACGAAATTTGCATTTCATACGATTCATCTTCCATTTTTGTCAGCCCTTGTTTTCCTTTTACCACAGTATTTATATTCTATCGACATGTGGCTATTTAACTCAATCAAGTTCTTGAAAACCTATTGCAGATGGCTTTGAATTTGATTATTGGCTTCAATTGGAGCATTGTCGAAACTCGAAATTAACTGCTGTGAAAATGCATTGGAGCGTTTTGCAGTTTCCTTTTCTACTGATCAATTGATAGGTACGTTGTAAATGGGAATGAATGTTTCGCTTTGATTCAATTTCGATTTGAATTGAACAGTTGAACTTATGAATTGCTTGTTTGATTTAAAGTTTCTTTATTTTGAGGATCTTTGTGGTATTGTTGAATTCTATATAGGTTTTAATGATCAAGGAAAAGAGCAAAGATGGAGGATTTATGGACTCTGTTTTGTGGGGATTTCACTTGTTCATATAGTGAAGGAAAGCTATGCCATTCTATTTTTTGGCATTTCACCCATCCCTCTTCTTGCATTAATCAAGGGACCATAACTTGTTTCAATATTGTGCTATTAATCATGCTCTTATTCAACATGATTCAGAAACCATTGCCGAAACCGGTTGCAGTTCCTGCTCGGTTTCGAAATTATTCTGCTTTACAGATGGCTTCAGCCATTGTTAGTGGTTGTCTCGGAATGGTGTACTTGTGCTTAGGCATTTGGATTTTGATAGAGAAGTTGAGGAAAACACAGACTGTTTTGCCTATGAATTGGTGGTTGCTAGCTTTGTTTCAGGGCTGCACATGGTTGTTGGTAGGTTTAATTGTGAGCCTTAAGGGTAATCAACTTCCCAAGACACCACTTCGTATACTTTCGATTCTCACCTTCATATTTGCGTCAATTATTTGTATTTTATCGATTTTTGCTGCTATTTTGAATGGAATAGTCACGATAACAATAGTTTTAGATGCTTTATCATTACCTGGGGCAATATTGTTGCTATTATGTGCTTGCAAGGGATATGGATATGAAGATGGTGATCAGAACACCAATGAATGTGGCCTTTATGGCCCTTTAAGTGCTGATCACAATGGCAGTACCAAAGCTGCTTGCACTGAGCAAGTTACCCAATTTGCCACAGCTGGTTGCTTTAGTAAACTATCCTTTTGGTGGTTGAACCCTTTGATGAAAAAAGGTAGGGAGAAGACTCTTCAGGATGAAGATATACCTAAGTTAAGTGAGGCAGAGAGAGCAGAAAGCTTCTATTTGTTGTTCTCATACCGATTGAACAAGCAAATGCAATCCAAGCCATCATCACAGGCATCTATTTTGAAGACCATAATTTTATGCCACAGGAGAGAGATTTTTGTGTCTGGCTTTTTTGCATTGTTGAAGATAGTAACTGTTTCCTCTGGTCCACTGCTTCTTAATGCTTTCATTTTGGTTGCTGAGGGAAAAGGAAATTTCAAATACGAAGGTTATTTATTGGCCATTGCTCTCTTCTTAGCAAAAAGTTTAGAATCCTTACCACAAAGACAATGGTACTTTCGAACCAAACTAATAGGTCTTAAAGTAAGGTCTTTACTCACTGCAGCTATACATAAGAAGCAACTGAGATTATCCAATGCTGCAAGGTTGACGCACTCGAGTGGTGAGATAACAAATTATGTTACAGTTGATGCCTATAGGATTGGAGAATTTCCTTTCTGGTTCCATCAGACATGGACAACAAGCCTTCAGCTATGCATTGCTTTAGTGATTCTCTTCCAAGCTGTTAGACTAGCCATGATTGCAGCTCTAGTTGCAATCATTCTCACTGTGCTATGCAATACTCCACTAGCCAAGTTACAGCACAGGTTACAAAGCAAGCTAATGGGTGCACAAGATGAGAGACTTAAGGCTAGTTCTGAGGCTCTTATAAACAAGAAGGAGCTGAAGCTGTATGCGTGGGAGAACCATTTTAAGAAAGTTATTGAGAATTTAAGGGCAGAGGAATATAAATGGCTATCAGCAGTGCAGTTGCGAAAAGCATACAATAGCTTTCTCTTTTGGTCTTCCCCTGTTTTGGTCTCTGCTGCTACCTTTGCTGCTTGTTATTTCCTGAAAATTCCTCTGCATGCTAGTAATGTCTTCACTTTTGTGGCCACATTACGTCTTGTTCAGGATCCTGTAAGATCCATACCTGATGTTATCGGAGAATAACGACCTATCCATTTCTATTAAATCAGGAGAGTTTTCCTGGGAAGAGAATTCTTCAAAACCCAATCTAAGAAACATAACATTAGAGATTAGGATGGGAGAGAAAGTGGCCATATGTGGAGAAGTTGGCTCTGGTAAATCAACCCTTTTAGCCACAATTCTTGGAGAAGTCCCTAACGTCCAAGTATCCGCAAGTCATAAAATTTGATTCTTTATGAAGGACGGATGCCTTTAGCCTTTTTTCTCAGCATATTGCTTCCTTTCATCTTCTTTTCTTAGCAGGTCTAAATAACATAAGGTAATTTGCTTCATTGTACAGATTCAAGTATTTGGAAAGATTGCTTATGTTTCTCAAACAGCCTGGATTCAAACAGGAACAATACAAGATAACATATTATTTGGATCTGCCATGGATAGGCAATGATATGAAGAAACACTTGAGAGGCGCTCCTTGGTGAAGGATCTACAGTCGTTTCCCATGGTGATCTAGCTGAAATAGGCGAACGAGGAGTGAATCTTAGTGGTGGTCAGAAACAGCGAATTCAACTTGCTCGAGCTCTCTATCAGGATGCTGATATATACCTCTTAGATGATCCATTCAGTGCTGTGGATGCCCACACAGCTACAAGTTTATTTAATGTAACTACAATCAACAGTCAGCTTGCAATTTGTTTAATTATCAACTTATGTGAAAGCTGACTTAAGATTATTGCAGGAATATGTTATGGAAGCACTATCACGGAAGGCAGTATTACTTGTGACCCATCAAGTTGATTTCCTACCTGCTTTTGATTCTGTTTTGGTTAGTGTATATATTGCCAGAGCATAAAGGATTGTCTTTCTTTTTCGTTCTCTATGAAAACCTTTGCATCTTTTTATGTTTCAACAAAACATATTGTTGTAATGTTGATTTTATTGAAGTTAATGTCAGATGGGGAGATCCTGCAAGCAGCTCCTTATTAGATTCCAGTCGAGAATTTCAGGACCTTGTTAATGCACACAAAGAAACTGCTGGGTATGGAAGAGCTGTTAAAGCAAGATCTTCCGTGAGTAATGGAACATCCACTAGAGAGATCAAGAAGAGTTATGTGGAAAAACTGTTTATACAATCTAAAGGTGGTCAATTGATTAAGCAAGAAGAAAGGGAAAAAGGAGATACCGGGCTTAAGCCATATATACAATATCTCAATCAAAACAAAGGGTTTTTGTTGTTCTCCGTTTCTGTTTTAACTCACATTTTGTTTATGGGCGGTCAGATATTGCAAAACTCTTGGATGGCTGCTAAGGTTGACAGTCCTAATGTTAGCACATTGAAACTGATCGAAGTTTACTTGGTGATTTGTGTTTTCTCAACACTATTCTTGCTATTTAGATCTCTTTCCATAGTTACCTTGGGTATTAGTTCCTCAAAATCTCTATTTTCACAGCTGCTAAATTCCCTTTTTCGTGTACCTATGTCATTCTACGACTCCACTCCTTTGGGAAGAATACTAAGTCGGGTAAGCATCCCACCAAGAGAATATTTACGTAACAGGAAAATGGTTCTCGTAACTAACATTTATTCCTTCTTTCCATATAGGTATCTTCTGATCTGAGCAATGTTGATATTGATATCCCATTCAGCTTAATCTTCACCATTGCGGCTACCGTAAATACTTGTAGCAATCTTGTAGTTCTGGCTGTTGTTACTTGGCAAGTCCTATTTGTTTCAATACCAATTATCAATGCAGCAATTCGCTTAGAGGTAACACACTAAAAGTTTTGTTTCAAAACTCGATGATTTTAGTATGTCACTATGTAAATTTGACTAATCTTGAAAACATTTTTGGGTTGTATATAGAAATATTACTTTTCCACGACGAAAGATTTAATGAGGATAAATGGCACAACCAAATCCTTGGTAGCAAATCATCTAGCTGAGTCAATAGGTGGAGCCATTACAATAAGGGCTTTTGATGAGGAAGAACGGTTCTTTGCAAAGTGCCTTGACCTCATCGACACTAATGCTAGTTCGTTCTTCCACAGTTTTTCGGCGAACGAATGGTTGGTCCTGCGGTTAGAGACACTTAGTTATGCTGTTCTTGCCTCTGCCGCACTCTGCATGGTTTTGCTTCCTACTGGGACTTTCAGTTCTGGTTAGTGTAAGAAACTATCACTCTTGTATACTAAATCAAGAATCTCATAGAAATTAATCCTCCATATCAATCATTGCAGGGTTTATTGGTTTGGCGCTTTCTTATGGTCTTTCATTGAATTTGTCCCTTGTATCTTCAATTTACTACCAATGCACTACTGAAAATCACATCATTTCTGTAGAAAGGATTAATCAATACATGTATATACCAAGTGAAGCCCCTGAAATTATAGAGGAGAATCGTCCTCCTTACAATTGGCCAGCTATGGGTAAAGTGGATATCTGTGATTTACAGGTATATTTTTTCTTTGGATGTTCTATACAGAACCAATTAGTATACTGAGAATTTATTTGAACAGATCAGATATTGGCTCAATGCACCATTAGTTCTTCGAGGAATCAGTTGAACAATTCAAGGAGGGCACAAGATTGGTATCGTTGGCCGAACTGGTAGTGGGAAGACAACTCTAATCAGTGCTTTATTCCGTCTGGTAGAGCCAGCTGCAGGGAAGATTGTAGTAGATGGCATTGACATCTCTACTATTGGCCTTCACGATCTAAGGTCACGGTTTGGAATAATACCACAGGATCCTACCCTTTTTAATGGAACTGTTAGATACAATTTGGATCCTCTATCCCAACACACTGACCAAGAGATATGGGAGGTAAATTTTAATTTCTTTTGCCAATGATTCCTTCCATCATTTTAACACTATGAATATAATGGATAGTTGATATTTCATCTGCATTTTAAGGTTCTTGATAAGTGTCAACTTCGAGAGGCTGTTCGGGAAAAAGAAGAGGGACTGTACTCCTTACGTAAATTTCCTGAAACTTGATCATATCCTATTCCTTTTTGTTTTATATGTTGACAAAAGCCAATTGGTCATGAAGTTGTGGAAGATGGATCAAATTGGAGCATGGGACAACGACAACTATTTTGTTTAGGCCGTGCTCTGTTGAGAAGAAGTCGAGTATTGGTGCTTGATGAAGCAACAGCATCGATTCATAATGCAACTGACTTCATTCTGCAAAGAACTATTTGTACTAAATTTGCAGATTGTACTGTTATCACAGTGGCACACAGGATACCAAACGATGGTACTCGCCATCAGTGATGGAGAGTTTCTTTAATGCTGACCTGAGAATCAACATTTACATACAAACATACTTTGCACTGCATGCACTTCTTTCATCTTGCAGGCATCTTTCAATAATTAGGCATTCTACACTAGCATTTGAACCTTGGGAAAAAGGGGATTATATTGCCCCCATTTATTGTTTGGTAAACTAAACTGGTAGTTATCTAACTACCAGTAAATTTTTTTTTATCACTCAACTATGATAAGTTACAAAATAGTCACCGAACTATTTGAATTTTTTGTAGTCATTAGCCGTTAAATTACTAACAGAAAAATAACTTGGAAGCTTTTAAAATTGGCATAATATCAATTTTAGTCCTCAACATTTATACATTGTGTCAATTTAGTTTTGATTCTAAAAAATTTAATCCTCAACATTTACACATATGAAATTTGGTTTTTTTCTGCAACTTCACTGTTTTTTGTGACATTGGGGGTTAATTTTAAAAGAATGAAAAAATGGGCATTCGGTTAAAAATTTCATCTATTTTTACTATTAAAAACTAATCTCTCTATATTAGCATGAGGTATAATGCCACATCAGTTTTAATAGTAGAAATAGATGACATTTTTAATTAAAAGAACTAACCTGCTCTTTAATCTTACATATAAGTTTGTTTACTCTTTTTTTATTGGTAAAAGGTAAATATAATTTGACTCAGGACCTTCATGGTACTTTTACTAGATTATACCCTTTTTCCTAATAAAATCACATAAGAATGAGGTTGTTTCTTTATTATACTTCAGGCAAACTGATGGAGTATGATGAGCCGAAGAAGTTAATGGAAAGAGAAGGTTCACTGTTCGGGCAACTTGTTAAGGAATACTGGTCTCAGTGTCACTCTGCAGAATCGCATTGAAGTTGTTCACCAAGTTTTCATTCATTTTATCCTTACTTGATCAAATAAGGTTGCTGGGTTTGTAAAGCAAAGGACAGGGAGTAAGAAGTTGTTCTAGGTTCATAGATGCCGTCGTTGCCGGTTCGTGGATCCGAGAAGAAACTACAATAGATAAGAAACATGCTATATTCATAGGATTTTAAAGGGAAGCTGAAAGCAAATAAGGAAGAGGAGACTGTTCAGAATTGCAGGGGAATAACAGATTTCTTGTGTAAACCAATTACGGGTTCAAATTCAATGGCTATAATCTCTTTTTTTTTTTAACTCAAAATTATAGGCTCTCTTCTACAAAAAAAAATGGAAACAATAATATTAATTAAACACATTGATGGGTGAGGTAAAAATAAAAAAATTAAAAGGATCCATCGGTGAAGAAAGAAGTTGACAGATTAATTAAAGGGTAAACTATCTCAGTCTTAGTAAGTTACAAAATGGTCAATAAATTATTTAAAAAATTTTATTTAAATCACAAGATTATTATTTCTTTTTTAAAGTCCGGCTAATGTGCTCTAAGTGATGATAGGACGATTGATATGGTGGATCAGTATCCCATTAACAAATAGAATAACATATTTTAGATCCAAATTGATTTAATGATTAATGTTGAAGATAAAAAAAAATTATTTGAATTTTGATTTGCTGTATAACCTTCAAAGTTATTTAATAAAAAAAACTTAATTGTTGGAGTAAATCAAAATGATAACTTTTGTTAGTGCAGATGGTACGAACAAAGAAGCTCATGTAGAACCAATTTTAACAGCTCGATGACTTAAATAAAATTTTTGAATAGTTAAATAATTATTTTATAATTTTTTTAAATAGAATAATTAAAATATAAACTTCAATTTGTAACTTTTTAAAATTTTATGACCAAAACATTAATTTACAAATAATTTAGTCTAGGACGAGTGAATTTACCTATAACTTAATAACACTAAAAATAACTTAACCAGACCCCTTCAGTCCAACGAAGGTCGCTTGTTGCAGCTACATTTCAGCACTGGTTTGGAATGGCTCTCTCCAAAACCAGAGCACTGCAGTCTATGATTCGCTCATTCCACAACTACAAACCCATTCTTCGCTTCTCTTCTCTCACCCATCAACAACAGCCTACTTTTCCACCATTACCGAACCTCGTAAACGAAATCTCTCGCGTACTAAGCGACCACAGGAGCCCTCACCATGACTTAGACCACTCTCTTACCACATTCTCATCTCATATATCATCTCAACTCGTCGAACAAGTCTTGAAACGTTGTAAGAATCTCGGGTTTTCCGCCCACAGATTCTTTCTTTGGGCTGCAAAAATTCCGGGTTTTCAACACAGTGATACAAGCTATCGTATTTTGGTTGATTTATTAGGAAGTAACCAACAGTTTGCTATTTTATGGGATTTCTTGGTAGAAATTAGAGATAGTAAACAATTTGAGTCAAACCCGGAAATTTTCTGGCTTGTTTTTAAAGCTTATTGTAGAGCAAAATTGCCCGGTGATGCGATCAGGGCTTTTGATAGGATGGTGGAGTTTGGAATCAAACCTAGTGTTGATGATGTCGATAAACTTTTGTTTTTGTTATGTAAAAAGAAATTTGTAAAACACGCCCAAGGGTTTTTTGACAGAGCCAAGCACGAGTTTGAGCTTAGTGCAAAAAGTTACAGCATTTTGTTGAGGGGATGGGGAGATATTGGTGAAGCGGGTCAGGCACGTAAGGTGTTTGATGAAATGCTCCAACGAGGCTGTTCAATCGATGTTCTTGCTTATAATAGCTTGTTGGAAGCCTTATGCAAAGGTGGTTGCGTGGATGAAGCCTATAAGATGTTTAGAGAAATGGGTTCGAATGGGATTGAGCCAAATGCTTGTAGTTACTCTGTTTTCATTCGTGCATATTGTAAGGCAAATGATATTCATGCGGCTTTCAAGGTGCTCGATAGAATGAGAAAATACAATCTTGTACCAAATTTGTTCACTTACAATTGTATTATCAAAAAGCTTTGCAAGAATGATAAAATTGATGAAGCTTACCAGCTTCTAACTGAGATGATTGAGAGGAATATTAATCCAGATACATGGAGTTACAATGTGATCTTGGCTTATCATTGTGAACATTCTGAGGTTAATAGAGCTCTTAGATTGATTTCAAGAATGCAGAAAAATGATTGTTTGCCAGATAAACACACTTACAATATGTCACTAAAGTTGTTCATTCGTATAGGAAGATTCGACAAGGCAACCGAGTTGTGGGAGAGTATGGCAGATAGAGGATTTTATCCTTCGGTCTCAACTTATGCCGTTATGGTTCATGGTTTATGTAAAAAGAGAGGTAAGTTAGAGGAGGCATGCAAATATTTCGAGATGATGGTCGATGAGGGTATACCTCCGTATTTTTCAACCGTCGAGTTATTGAGGAATCGATTGTTGAGGTTTGGGCTATCAGAAAGTGTTGAGATACTTGCTAATAAGATGGCTCGAAGCACTTCTTGTTCGATACAAGAGCTAGAAAATGCTATGAGAGGTAAAACAACATATAGAAGAATAAGAAGTGAAGAAACAGAGCTTGAAAGTGAGTAACAATGGCCCTTGCATTTCAGTTTGATGCTAAATGTGAAAATCAGTCTCTTAAGTTCATGATTGGTTTTTCTAGTCGTATACATTAATTGATTGTCATATTACCGTGTCTTTATTTTCAACTCAATGTATTCTCTAATCTAACAAGCTTACATAATAACTGATCAATATCATACACTTCCTCTGCTTTCTCAGCTACCAAACAGAGTATTACTGGTGAAAAGGATTGATTTTTGAACCCATAAAATTTTCAATGTCACAACATACCCAGATTTTGAAACTAATTTTTACTTCGCAAAAATTTTATTTCGACCTCCAAGAATTTATAATTCGATGTTTTTATTCTGTTCCTCCAATATTAAATCCCTACTTTTGCCGGTGCAAATAACTAAGAAAAGATGAAGAAAAATGGAAGTTTTGCAGATGAAATTTGTTCTCTTATGTCATTTTTTACCCCAAGAATTTATAATTCGATTTTTTGGTTGTTTCATGTATAGACAAATTCATATTTGAAAAGTGAGAGAGGATTTGAATAAAAATATAGGTCAAAAAATGAGTTTGAAAAAAATAAGGTCGGTATTCTAGACGGATTAGGTTTGGGTAAGCTTTTTTGGCCCAGATCCGATTCGAAAACCCTTAACAAAGTATAGGTACATTTCCCAAAAACATCGGCAATGTGCCTGAAAAATTGCCTGAGCATCGATACCCTGGGACAAGTATCGATATCTTGGGGCAAGTATTGATACTATAAGCTTTAATATGGGTCGAGTTGGTCCAGGTCTAGATTTAACATTTATAATCTGGGTCAAGTTCGGATAAAAGTTTAGGCCCATTTTTGGGTCAAGCCGGGCATGAACTTATCAATCAGGCTTAAAATTTTTGTTGAACTCGGCTCAAACACGAACCACCCAATCTACCAACAACTCTTGTAGTGGCATGCTTTGGTTGTTTTTATAGCTTTTCTATTCTTTTCTTTTTTGCCAAATTCTGAACATTTTTAGTGGAAGGGAAAACATTTTATTTCCTGTTGAACAAAGCGTAAACTCTCTTGTGTTGGTGCTTGTAAGGCTTGTATATATAAAACAATTATTTGTAAACGATAGATATCTATTAATTTGGGGTTGGAATCCAATATCTACAATTGATATGCATAAGTGACCCAATTTTCAGCCAATGTAGGTAAAATAAAAAACTGTAGAGGCATATCTTGAAAAAAAGAACACTTTTTGAGCTAAAATGATCACTATTTTCCAAGATAATGATGAATTAAGCAAATGGAATTACAATCACATCTCAAGAATCAAGAAGCAACGACATACATAAAATAACATTAATGTATCAAGCGATTCTCTAAAATGTAATTTAGAAGAACCATTCATTTATACGAAAAATCGCAACATTTTTATTTTATAAGACATTGGTAACTACGATTTACTTAACTTATCAACAAAAATCTTTAATAATCGAACTTAACGATAACATAACAATTTTCCATTATTACATACCGAGACTTACAAACAATGAACCAATCAAGTTGAAAAGAGTGAGGCAAACAACTTCTTTGCTATATTATTGGAAAGATTTACTACAAATGAGTTGCATGTTCTTTTGAGACAGCCATAACAAAAGCTACGTAAATTAAACTTCTTTCTATTGAGTAATATGTATAAAATTCTCATGGAGTAAAAAAAAAAAAAAGAATTTCTTTTAATTGAGTTCCAGCAGGAGTCTAGAAATTGTTATGATATGAAGTTAGCAATTAAACTAAAGAGATATGGAATAATTAGATTAGGGATGATAATGAAAGAGAGAAACAAAAGAGATACATTTATTATTATTAACTTTTAGTAGGAGTCTATAATCTAGCAATAAGCTTAGAGATAGATAAAGCAAAACATCCATATTCAACAATAAAAAATAATTATTTATTTATATAATAAGAATATAAATTATAAAACGATATAAAAAAATATAAATAATAATAAAGATTGCGATTTTTACTCCGATTCTAGACTATAATTTTTTTTTCTCTTTCATCAATATTAACCCTAATTCTCCTTATTTGCCATCTCTTTTTTCTTGCTTTCAAAGAAAAGAAATTATACTCTCTTCTTTTCTGAGAATTTTATATATACCTACCCTTCCATCCTGTAATTAGACCTTTGTCTTTGCCAATGGCAGTTTCAGAAAAACAAAATCTTCCCAAGCATACTGATTGGGCAAATCTTCCCAAGAATATTATTGATTCGATAATAGAGAAATCGGTTCCTCCACTTTCTCAATTTATTCGATTTGGTTCTGTTTGCAAGGCTTGGCATGCAGCAATCACGGAGAATCGCTCCTTACGTTCTAAGATTTTGAAGAGATGCCATCATCAAGTTCCATTCCTAATGATTACCAAAAGTCAAGAAAAGCGTGGTTTATATAATATCATTGAGAAGAAATTACATGGCGTGGAGTTGTCAGTGCCTTATAAAAGAAGATGTTGTGGTTCTTCTTATGGATGGATAGCTACAGTAGACTGGACTTTGGCTATTAAACTCATAAACCCTTTCACCGGTGGAATCATTGATCTTCCTTCTGTTGATATTCCCGTTGTGAACAAATTCACTAAGGAAGATGAGCATGAATTTCACGTCAAGAAAGTGATATTATCTGATGATCCTTACGTAAATCCAGATAATTTTATGGTTTTAGCACTTTTTGGAGCATCGAGTTCAGTCGCTATTATCCGACCTGGTGAGAAAACTTGGACTTATACAAGTAATTTGGAAACAATTGCAAAAGACGACGCTATTTTTCATAAAGGCAAGTTTTATGCTGTAGATTTTAGGTTGGGAATCATATCAGTCCAAGTCGCAAATATGAATGGTAGTTTAGTTTCAGCTTTCGATGAGAAAATAATAATTCCACCTGAAGAAGAAGGTGATAATGCGTTTAAGTATATTGTGGAATCATCAGACGGTGAACTTTTGATTGTCCAAAGATTTATTAGCACCTATGGTCCATACCGTTGGACAACAAACTTCAAGGTTTTAAAGCTTCGGCAACATGCAAACCATGTGGCAAGGCTTGTTGAGGTAAAGAACATTGGGGATGATGCCTTGTTCTTGGGTGACAATTGCTCCATGTCTGTCGCTGCTTCTCGATTTCCTGAATGTCGACCCAATTCCATATACTTTACGGATGATACTATTCTTTATACTCTTGAAGGGTCTATTGATATGGGAATTTTTAGTTTGGAAACAGGTTGTTTTCAACCATTTGATGATATGGATCCTTCTCATTCAGATATGCCTCCTCCCTTTTTTATTTTACCTACATTGGTTGAAAATCGAGTCACACATCCATGTCAATACTAGATACTCGATGGGAACAGGTTCTTTTCACCAGTAATACTCTGTTTGGTAGCTCAGAAAGCACACAGGAATAAATTGAATTTGAGAACTAGTTTTTGTTTTCTTCAAGTAGATTGTGCTGCATTTATATTTAATGAAATTTTAGTGTGTATATTTCACCTAGCGTTGTAGTTTATTGTTAACTTTCTTGCAAGTTTCTCCAACAATTCTCGTCATTTTCCTGGAAAATTATCACTTCATATTTTCACTCCTCTAATAAACTAATCAATTTGAACTTATTTAACTATTTTTAATAATATAACGACTAAATTGATCTGCTTAATAATAGAGTGACTAATTGAATACAGTCTCTATAATATAGAGACTTTCTAAGTATTTTAACCAACTCAAAAGTAATACTAAACAATTTCAAACGCTACGAATCTGTTTCCAATCTCCAACAATAATTGTCAAATTGACTTAAATTTAAAGTATGTTCTTCTAATCATTGATAGGTGTTAATCCACCATACCAATATTCAAATATCGCTTGAAACTTGATAGTCAGCATTTAAAAAACAAAAACTAATAATTCAGTAACTTAAATAAAAACTTTCGAATAGTTTAATAACTTAAATAAAAATTTCTAAATAATTTAGTGACTATTTTATAACTTTTAAAATTAAGTTATCAAAACGTAAGCTTATCAATAATTTAATAATCTTGGATGAAATTTTCCCTAATTTAAATTGCTTTATTAAAGCTTTTAGATTCTCCATGTATAACATATTGCATTGAAGGAGGATACATGGTTGGGACCCGTTGGTTTCAAAGTCACTTTCTCCGTTGGGCTTTTAGCCCAGAAATCTAGGTCAATGTCCATTTCATTCTCCGACATGTCCCCGACCCTTTTGTCTGCTATTTTATTTTTTCTTTTCTCCAAATAATTTATAATTAGTTAATTACTTCTATTTTTAGGTTAAAAAATTTGTCATAAGTCCTTATGGTTTTTATAAATTTGAAATTTAATCTCTAGGTTTTTATTTCTGGAAATTTAATCACTCCTTTTCAAATTTCAAATTACAGATCCAACTGTTTGTAATGTAAAATTATTTTGTTAAATTTAAGTTTATTATAATATCATTTTTTTAGTTACATAACTACCAAGTGAGTATTTCTTTTATTTCAAAATGTCACACAAACAAATTTAATTTTCAAATTTAATAATGTTAGCAATTTGACCTGAATTTTGAATTTTGAAAAATAAAAGCATATGAGTTAGATTTTAATTTTGTGAAGAGTATAAAGATTTATGACATATTTTACCTTTTTTTTAATAGGAGTACATGTTTGATACAAATATATTCAATTTTAAAATTTTTCATGCATAAAAAAATCATTGTAAAATCATATTTTCGTATCTATCTTCATATATGCATCAAATCAATGCATCAAGGACAACTATTTTAAGAAAAAAATGAAAAATAAAAAAGGGGATAAATATCAAATTTGATATTTTTATATCTATATTTCAATATGTAATTTGATGCATGAATTTCAATTTGATGCAATCATACACATAAAATTTGAATTGTAATTCATATGTATATACAAATTAAACCAAAATCTCATGCATAAATTGCACAAAATCAAAATCTATTTATATAATATTACGCGTTAGATCAAAATTGATTTATAATTTCAATATTTACCCTTTAAAAAAGAAAACAAACATTTTAAATTAAGAAAAATGCAGAGAAGCTTCCAACATACAAATTGTGACCATCCATAGTTTCTTTTATTTAATTTTGTGGTATAGAAAAGGCATTTTATCCTTTTAAGTTGGACCATGAGTCATTAACAATTGAGCAGTTAGGATGTAAGCATCAAACCGGTGATACAGCCATCCTTTCAAAATTGGCGGTGCTAATCTCAATTAAATATATTATTTAAAGACAAAAATTTGTGACCATCCGATAATTAAACAAAAGCATGCTGTGTGAAATCAACAATTTTGACTAATGACATAAGAATTGATCAGTTGTTTTGGTAGAATTTTATAAATAATGAAGACCCTTGGCTTTTATTGCAATATAATTTTACTAAGTTAAAAGAAGGGTTAAATTCTGTTGTTAGTCCTTATACTATGAGTAAGTTATGCATGTGTTCCTTAGACTTTTATTTAGTTTTTTTTTAATTTTAAAATTTTAATATTGACCAAATAGTTAAGTTATGATATTTCTAAAATCTTAGGCGGAAAACATATTATGACATGTTTAATGTCATTTCAGTTTGCTGTTACCACATATTACTCATAAAAGAATCAATAAATGAACTTAACGTGTATCGTTTGTGTGAATACTAAAATTTTAAATTTTGAAAAATATAAGAACTAAGAATGATCAAATTGAAAAACGTGGATTAAATCTAGAACTTTATGTATAGTACAAGTCTAAGAACATAATTTAACCAAATGTATTTAACTGCTACTATTTAAATTAGAATTAAAATTGACCAATTCGAAAAGTCCAAGGATAAAAATTGATCAAATTAAAACTTATGTATAGTACAAGGACTAAAAGCAAAATTTAACCTAAAAAGGAAGTGTGGAATAAAAGGATTGATGCAACAATGCAGCATGAATGCTGATGGGGGCCTCACCTTTTCTCTTTTTAATTATTAGGGGTGAAGACATTATATTTATAAATGTGTATATATATACATATATATTAAGATGTGACCTTTTGTTGTTGGTCACATTGTTGTGCTTTTTCCCTTACAATACAAAACTCCATATCATTTTTTGTTCTGGTTTTCTTGCATCATTTAATAGAGTGTAAGAAGCCATGGAAACTGCTCAACCCATCATCTCCATCGAAAGCTTTTCATATAGTTGGTTAGTTAACCTAAGACCTTCATTAGATAGTTTAGATAGAGCTTCATTTGATAGTGCATCATGTGATGAAACAGCTTCTTTCATTGAAATGGACCCAACAATGCCACCTTCTAAGAGATTCTTTTCGAATCCTCAAGATTTTATGTTCGATTTTCCGATCCCACAACCTCCTTCTTCAGCTCTCGCCCTTGTTCATGCCGATGACCTCTTTTCCAATGGTTATATTGCGCCGTTCTTTGTTAACCCTTTGAAAATGGAAGCATACAAAGAGGTTTCCGGATCATCTCCGACAGGGGAAAGATCAGTTCAACATGAAATGATTCCAGATAGTAAACCGAATTGCCTTGTTTGTTTGAGGAAGTATCGAATAAGATTGTCCAAGAGAATGTTTTTGAAGTACTTGGGTTTTCTTATAACGTTATGTAGAAGAATTAGAAGGTTCAACACAAGTAAAAAAGTCGAAACCGTTGTTGGAGTGAGTGTTGTATATAATGAGTGGCGAAAGTCATTTGATGCCGAAAACTCGATTTACGAAGCGGTTCTTCATTGCAAACAATCAAACCGTATGTTGAATCTTTTTTTGTTTGTTATTTTTGTTTCCGTTGGTGAAATTTTTGGATTCGAATCGTGTTATTGACAAAACAGCATTAAGGGAGGGCGGGCAGTCGCTAAGGCTACCCTAAAATGAATAAATACCATTTTTTTACTTTTAAATTTTATAAAATTATAAGTTAATAAATAATTAATTATATATTTTAATTTAATTCTTTTAAAAAATTATAAATATTAATGTAATAATACAATTACATTTTAATTCTTATCAAAATATATAATTTAATTCTCATCTAAAAAAAAACTTTACCTCGGTGTGCTGATATTGTTTTTCGTGTATTTCGTTTTCAGGAAAATGAGTGCGGGATGCAATTATCTATTTCAATCCCACATCGGAAGAGTGGAAAATAGGTGGTGTCATGAAGGGTATCTGCCTACTTGTTATTTGTCCTTTTCCATCTTTTCTTTTCTGGGAAATTAAAAAGCTTTGTAAATGGTTGGCTATGAATCCAAGCCTAAACCTTGTATGATTCATACAATTATATACTTGAATTATCATTTATATATTTTCTTTCCTTATTCTCAATTGTCTTACATTGATTTTTTGTATTAATTGAACTGATTTTTTATCGGTTTAATTATTCTCAAATTTTATATAATTATCGATATTTTTAAATGAAGAAAATTGAAAAATTGAGAATTAATCTAAATCAAAATGTTTTGATAGTTTATGGAATGCAAATTTAAAAAAAACGGTACTTAATGTAATGAATCAAGTTCTATTTTTTATTTAATTTAGAGTTAATTGCCTCAAACATCCCCAAATTATGAATTGATCTTTAAACTTTAAATCATTCTAATTACATTCCTAAACTATAAAGTTATATAGATTAGGTCCTTTTGTTACTAAAATAGTTAATTTAACTGTTAAATAACATATCAGTTCTTATGTGATATAATTTAAAATGAAAATTTTAAGAAAAAATGAATATCGTAAAAATAGATGTTTTAAAAATCTTAGTTTTGATATTTTTGAAACTTTTACAAAAAAAATTATTTTTCACTTTTTTCAGTTTTATTTTATTTTTAGTTTTTACTTTTAAAAGTTATGTGACAATGGTTTATTTCTTTAAAATTTTCATTTTAAATTTAGCTACATGAGATTCTACATGTCATTTAATGGTCAAATAAACGGTTTTAATAACGAAAGGACTTGATTGATATATCATTAATAGTTTGGGATTGTAATTAGAACGTTTTAAAGTTTGAGGACCAATTTACTTAAAGGTCATAGTTTGGAGATGTATGATGTATGGTGCAATTAACTCTTTAATTTATAAGTAATTTTATTTTTTACAATATAAAAATAAATATTTTATATTTAAAATAACGAAAATAACTTAAAATAGCTATAAAATTTATTTCTCAAAAAATTCCATATAGAAATTACGGATTAATTTATTTACTTGAAAATTTATTGTCAATTTAGAAATATTTATGGATAGAATTTTAAAATTCTACAAAATAATATTCAAAAGCCATAAAATAAAATTTATTTTATTAAAATAAATCTAATTTTTTAAAATTTAATATAAAAAAAATCTACTCAAATTATAAAGAAGGATTCAAAAACTTATCACACCTAATTATGGAAGGAAATGGTATTTTTGAAATTTTGTTGGTCTTTCTGAAGACTAACAGGTAACAACAACTTGTAAGGAATCCTCTCCTTTATTTCTGTAAAGTGATAATTTAATTAAATAAGGAGATGCCAAAAGCCAACGTACCGTTGGGAACATGGGAGCTAACTCAATTTCTCCTCCACATTGTAAGCTACCTTAAATAATTATAATTATTATTACTTAACTTTTATACTTTGTTTAATCCCACAAAATCTTCTTTTAGTACCAAAAAAAATCAGAATTTAGGAAAAGGGAAAATTATAAATGGCTAAAATTCCAAAGTCAAATCTTTTGAATATCTCTTACAATACCTAAAGTAAATAAAAATTGAACCAAAAAATTGCAGATATTATGGGAATAAAATCATTCTTTGGTATCATGCTACCATGGTGTCTTTTTAAATATTCTATTATATTGAGCTTCTGTGAAATATTTTTAAATTATAGTTAAAATAAAAAAATGAGAAAAAAAACATGTTAAATAGGATTTGAATTAAAAAACGTGAATTTATTTTTTTAACCAATTCAATCAATTTCAACAATAAATAAATAAATAAAAATTAATCTCCAAAGAAAAAAAATATGTGGCTTGATTAAAAGGCTGCAGTTTTCTCATTTTAAACTTTTAATCATAGCCATTGATTTAGAGTTTAAAGTTTCTAAGGTGGCTTGATCAAAGGGTCCCATGGGATTCTACTATAATAAAATCACATTTTAGACATTTCCAAATTATATATAAACTTATCAATCTAACCAATTATTTTTTTATCGATTAAATTTTAAATCTCATTTTAGACATTTCCAAATTTTATATAAACTTATCAATCTAACCAATTACTTTTTTATCGATTAAATTTTAAATAAGTTGACACCATTATATAGTCCCCCTAAAAACATGTGTTAAAAAAAGACCAAGGAGCTTCTGGTCCCTAGGCCATAGGGTCCAAGATGAGAAGAATTATGGTTTTGGTCCTTCTTTGTATGATAATTTGAGATTTTTGCATTTTAATTTAATATAATTTGGTCTCTTTACTTTTTTTAATATCATTAGTTATATAGAAAGTTAACATCATTAACTATAATTTGAGAAGAATTATGATTTAAAATATTGTGAATTTTTCTTAAAATTACTATTGCAATGAAAATTTTAAACCAATGTCACCATGATAAGTTGAAATAGATTTTTTATTATAGAAAAATCAACTTCAACATTTAACTTGAATAATTAACTTCTTAACTATCTGGGTTAATAAAATTAAAAAAAAAAGGGATAAAAGCATGTCAAATTAAAATATAGGAACTAATTCTCAAATTTTAGCATAGTGAAGAACCAAAATCATAATTTAACCAATATGGAACGTATCCAACTTTCATCTAAATATGCTGTTGGGCTAATGAACCCTTTTACGAGTTGGTACTCATATTGAGGCGCGCCGGATTTTTGTTTACTAACTTTGTTGAGAGGATAAGTGTTACAAGTGGGGTTTATAGAGTAAAAGAGTCTCGTCAAATCAAATTACCAAGAGAATGTGAGCATCATGTTTTTGGTAGGGTTCGATCTAGAGTGATCATGAGCATCATGCATTTGGTAGGGTTCGATCTAGAGTGATCATGGGTTGGATTGGGCATTAATAGAATTTTAGGCCCATTTTCTAAATTCGGACTGAAGCTTAAAATTTACCTAAACTCAACTCGGATAAAATGCTAAAACTTGAACCCAGTCTGCCTTATTAATTTTTTTATATTATTATTTTTATATAAAAACAAATTTAAAAAATATAATACATCAAATATACTAAATAATAAAATAATAAAACAGCAGTTATACAATATCTAAACAAAACAGCAAAATACTAACAATATAATAACGAAACGACACCAAAACAGTGACAAAATAACAACAAAAACATTGAAAACAGTAAAAAGCAAAAAATTGGTCTTATTTTTTGCCCAAACCCTCTCACTTTTTGAGTCAAGTGCCATAACTCATGATCAAATCTAATTTAAACCGTTCTCCGTTATAAGACATCAAGTGATAGCATATGTACCCTCAGAAGCCATATAAGGAGTAAGGGTTCAAACCTTACTATACGCGTGTTCCGTTAGTAGGATGCACAGCTCAATTTAACAAGGTTTTCCTACGTTGTAAACCCCAACTTTCAACAGAATTGAAAGACAATTTCACCTCAATCTGAAAACAGTACCAACCTATTGAAGAGTCTACTGATCCAAATAAACAACACTTTGAAATCTTTTCCGAGAGGAGTTGATCTGCTCACCACACGTATCATTGCTCAAAGTTGGATGAGGCCCCTATATGCTTTATTGTAGTTAATGAACATAAAGGAATCTAAACTTAATAACTAGCCTCTCGACTAGACTTATCCACGAGCAAGATCAGTTTCAGACCAAACCCAAATTATACTAACAACTTTTGTGTTTAGTATTTACTCAAGTCTCGGATCGGTCCGAAATATAAAAAGAAAAAGTATTTCATGATCAAGCCTGACCATAAAGCCAGTCAGCAAAAACAGGACATTATTTGGCACATTGTTAACATCAAGCTGTACTGGTTTAGCACAAAGGTGGTTCCTTTATGTTTTGCCAAACTTGAATGCATCAACATGTCTCATATATATATATACTGCATTTTACAACTCGGCAAGATTTTACACATTCCTAAACCCTTTTCTCTGTTGAAGATTCAACAAAGTAAAATGGGGAAAACAAACTTGGCAAGAACCTGTTAAAGGTTGAAACACAAGAGCCGATCGTAGTGATCCATGTATGAAGCTTTTTACACTCGTTTAGCTTCGTCATTGGATATATTTAAGGCAGCTTCTATATCGTTGTTGCTGGTGTTTGCGAATTTCAAGAATGTTTCGATGTCTTTACTCCATTCCGACCCTCCATGTCGGATATGAAACCACTTCCTATGATGTTTCGGTTTTCGGTCGCTAATGGCAATGGCAACGTCATTAGGGAAGAGGTCCCGTAGGACAAATGCGTGCAGCATAGTCGTTACGAGAAGGGATGTTACTGTGAGTGTAGCAACAAGAGAGAGTATGACGGCGAGAGTTTGAGTTAATACATTCGTCACCACGCTTGAGTATCGCATGGTCGCGATGGCGGCACCGGTCATCGGGAATGTGTATGCCCACCAAGCCAACGAGAATCTGTAAATCGAGGGAATTAGAATCAATTTACATACTTAGAGGTTGTTTATATGGATATATATATATAGAAGGGGTTGTGGTTTACATACTTGAATCCTCGGAAAAAGTTAACCCGAACCGCCTGCAAAACATCGCATGAACATTACGGTTTCAGTCTAGTATCTGTGCAACACAAGTCATTGTTGTTTTTTATGTTACTTAAGGTGCAAGAAAGCTAACCAGGGAGAAATAAAGGAACAAGGCAATGAAGTAAGCTATCCGTGATCCGTAATCGAAGGAGCCTCGGATTTTAGCCCATGCCATCGAAGCAACACTCGGTGCTGCAACAAAAGGAAGAATACAGGATGGAGCTCTTTTGGGAGTGTTTCATTTGTTGGAAGCCTTTGATAAAGTGTTACAAAAAGGACTAAATAATGAGCCAGTCCAACAGCAAAGAAAAATATAGGCCCTTCTTTAAGCCCCATTGATGCACCCAACAATGCCCCAACAAAGTTCCCGACGATTGCGAGATGGTTCGAAGGGTTAGCCACTTTCGAAAGCCTCCTTTGACCACCCGACATCCACTGTCCGTAGATTTTAAGCTCCAAACACAATATTGGTGTCATAAGAATGTACCAAAGAGGCTCAGGCAAGTTCGATGAGACCGAAGGCGGCAGTCCAAGAGATAAGAACAAAAGCGATATCCAAGGGGCAAAGAAAAAGTTGACCCTGATCGGATGGTAATACTCACGACGAACGGCTTCGAAGTATAATATCACTTTCAATAAGTATATCGAAGAAACAACGGCGACTAGTGCCACCGCTATCCACCATAGGATGAGATTTGCTGTCAAGCTTATGTGAAGAAACCTTGTTGATATAGTAGAGGCCAAGGCTTTCCACATTACAGATTGGCTGCCTACTCCAAGACAAATACCGAACGAAGATATCGGAAACCGAAGGAGGAAAGGCCAAGTTTTGTCGTCCGGTAGCACAATCTCCTCTGTAGACTGTCGAAATAAACAATATATCGAATCAAAACCGCGAAAACAAAGACCGTAATGTTACGTTACAACCACATAAATATGATACATACCCTCAAGGTTTCCAACTCTGGTCCTTCCAATGCATCAAAGTATCGATCAACTGGCAATGGTTCATTCTCGGGATTTTGCGTAGACTCTTCTTCCGAATCGAATTTCCGAGACCTTCCGCTTAAACTCGTTATCTGTCTTTCGAGTTTTCCGGACCATGTTTTGAAAGAATCAAAGTTTTTATCCTTGAACCTTTGACTATCGTTATCCGCCTCACCGATACTCGATCCTTTCGACATCGGCCGAGACAGAAACATGACCGCTTTCGGCTCGGCATTGTTACCGAGTGTCTCTAATGGCGGACAAGAATCATCGCCAACTCCATTAATGCTAAGACCTTGTGCATTTTCATCAACAACGGTAATAATCTTGTTACCTGCCGATGGCATGCTGATTGAAATAGATTGCATAGCACTAATTGTGTTCGACAAACCAGATGTTTCACTTTCCTGTTACATAACAATAATTTTTTTTCCTTGTAACCAAGCAGAAAGTAAGAAAAGAAAATTTGCTAAAATGACATTAAAAACTTACTAAAACGACTTGTTTTGAATATTTATGTTTAAGAACCGATGGAACTGTTTCTGGGTATTCCGGTTCCTGCAACTCAAAATAATCCCGTTGTTCATCTTGATTCATATTGAAATGCACCTGAAATGTTTTAAAAAAATTCGCTTAGAATAAAGTCAAGAATAACGGCGCCATTTTCTTAAAGCTTTGTAAAAAAAAAAAAGAAAGAAAGAAAGAGGATGATGAAGAACAATTTTCAAACCTCGAAAAACCCAGATGCTTCCACTTGGTAATGCAGGAAAAAGGAAACGAACGAAGGAAGCTCCAAAAGAGAGTTCTAATGGAGGAGATGAGTTGCAGAAAAACTTAGAACACGACCATTTATAAGTAAAAGAAATGGACGTGCTCTGAAAAAATAAATTAAGAATGGGACATCCCAATCCCATGTCGGAAAAATTTTGAGAATCCGGTTTGATATATATTAATATATATAAATTATGAAAAAGTTATTTTTAAGATAAATGGGTAAAATTTTTCGATTTTAAAATGAACAATATTTAGAAATAAAATTACGAGATTTTCGAGTTATAGTGGACAATATTTTGTAGGTTGGGATTCAAAAGTGGGTTTTATCTTTTAGTATCTTTTTAAATTCACTCTAATTTTGTTGTTGCCATTCATGTTTTTAGGACAATTTTTTTCTTAGAAAAAAAAAAGACAAAGTTGCTGAAATCATTTTGTTTGGTTGGTTTATTGCTTTTTTTGTCATAAAAAATTAGGTTGAACTAAATTAACTTTTTGTCCGTGGAGTAAAAATAATGGATAAATATTAAATTTATATATTAATTTTGATTTAATGTGTAATATTATACGTAAATTTTAATTTTATGTAATTTTGTATATGAAATCTTAATTTAATTCTATTTTCACAAATCACCGACAACATTATCAAATTAATCTATACAAATAATTATATTAATTCAATATAAATATATATACTCATTTCTTTAAGTGTGTACAATTACATTAAATCAAAGTTTATGTATCAAATTGCACATTGGACCAAAATTTATGTATAAATTTGATATTTATCCTTAAAAATAAAAATATCGACTGACCAACTAAATATAGGAATAATATTTGATGCATCACTAATTAATAATAACATGACATGTCATTATTAAATTAAACAAAAATATGGAAGAGTTGTAAATAAATACTAACAATTTTATTTAAGCATAATTAAACATTAACCGTAACTATTATAAATAAATATTACAAACTCTCGATTTTAAGATTTTGGGTTTAAGATCTAGGGTCTCATTTTAGGTTTCAAGGCTTTAGCATTTATTTATACTTAACTATTATTTAATTGTATTTAAATAAAATTATTAGTATTTATTTATAAATCTTTCACTATTTTTTGTTTTATTTAATGATGATATGACATATTATTACTTACTGATAGTGTATGAAACTTATATATATAGATAGTGCATTAAATATTCTTCCTATATTAATATATAAAAAATTATGAAAATATTATTTTTAAGACAAATATATAAAAATTTTAATTTAAATTGAATAATATTTTAAAATAAAATTATGAAATTTTCGAGGGTTGGGATTTAAAAATAAAAAACAAGCCAAACATTCTATTTCCAGAGGTAGGGAGGCAGAAAAATTTTAATAATAAAAAGTGGATTTTTTCCTTTTAGCAGCCATTAATATCTCTTGATACTTTTTAAAGACATTTGTTTTTTAGGGAAAAAAAAGAGGACAAAGTTGCTGAAATAATAATATTTGTTTGGTTTATTGCTTCTTCTTTTTTTGTCATAAAAAATTAAGTATAACTAAATTAACTATTTTTCTTAAGAGAATGCAATAAATATGAGAATAAAAATAAAAACATTTATTAACCAAATAAATATAATGTTATGGTCCATGCTTGAAATGATTGTATAACAACAAAATCATGTCTTCAAAATAATATCAAAAGATGATCAAGCAAATTTGATGTTCAATTATAATACCCTGCACTATAATTAAATCCCTGTATTAGAGAATTGAATAATTTAATTGTTCTTTCTTCATAGCTGACTAAATTGATTTTTGTAATTTGATGTTGATGTAAATAAGTAAAAATAGATAATTTTTTTTGAATCGAGTTTAATGAAATGAAATTTGAATCGAGTTAAATCGAGTGAAATTATTCGAGTTAAATTAAAAAAATTAAACATATTAAATAAAAATATTGTTACAGTATAACTGAGCACGTAAATTTAAAACTACATATATTTGAAAAAAAAAATTCAAAGCAAAATAATAATAATAATAAAGTTCTTGAGTATGATAATTTTGGGTCATGAATTAGGTCCAAAAATTATTATTTTGTAATTATTTAAAATTTTAACCTTTTCTATATATTTTTTAAAATATAAATTTTGAAATTTTTATAGATATTTTGAATTTTTGAAAATTATTTTGATTTTTTTTTTTGTAATTTTTGTTGAGAGAGAGAGAGACTAATTTGCTTGTTTTTAAAGTTAGACAAGGACCAAAAGGTTATTTACACCAATATGTTATTTTAATTATTCGAATTATTCAAATTGTGAAATTCAACTCGACTCGAACTTAAAACTCAAATTAAATTCAAATAACTTAATTCAATTAACCTAAAATTTAAAAAAAAATTATTTTTTTAAATCAAATCGAATTTTACTTCCTGTATATAAAACTTATATTAATTTTTAACAGAGGAAGAATCTAAATTGTAAAGCCCATTAGTGAAGAAAATGCTAAAACCCAATATAGATGGTTACCATTAAATTGATTAATATGGCTATCCGACTTGTAATTTATAAAGCTTGCCCATCTACAATCTGGCTATTTATAAGCCTAACCACAATATCTGCTTTGGACTTGTATCACTAATTAACTCCTTCCCTTTCAAGGGTTCGTTTCCAAATATTATAATCTACATCAACTTAAAAAACATCATCAGCTTTTGAATGGGGAAGCTGACTTGAGGTAAAATTCTCTTACGATACTTATCAACATAATTATTTCTATATTTTTATAATTAAATTTAAATTTAAAATATTTTTATTATTTAAATCTAATTTGAGTTAGGTCTGGTTGACTTGTAATAAAAATCTCTTATCGAAGCTCGGGCTGACTTGTGAATAAGTGTAAAAATTTCAAATATGTGGAAAAAAAAAAGAAATACAATTTTTTTAATTAATAGATATTAATTTTTGTGTATTTAAATTATTATTTTATTCACTGCCGGTAAAATAAATTTAAAATAATACCAAATATTTTTAAAGTGCAATAAAACAATAATAAAATGTATTGTAATTCCTTTTCTTTTTTTTCTTTTGGCTGTAATTAGGTCAATTGGACTGTAAGTTGGACTTGCACCTTGGACAAGCCTTTTTTTCATATTATATTATAAATCGGAGCAATTCAACTTATCTGAAAATAAAATAAACAATTAAAAATTATTTATTCAAATTCAACAATATAGACCACTAGTTGAGTTGAACAGGATCAAGAAATGGACCTCCACGTAATTCGCAATTACTCAGTCTTTTATTCCAAATCAGTTGACATAAGACCTAAAAAAAGGACTACTGCTATTGGTCGCTTATCGGAAGGACCTAAAATACGATTACGTAATCAGTAGACAAAACAACAAGACCTAACACAAGACAACGACATTAACACAAACGTCGCAGAATTTGGTAAAAGTATTACATACGTATATGTACTGAAGGTTTAAATATAATTTTTTATTCAAAAAATAAGTAAATTAATTTTTGTATATTAAATTAAAAAGTAAGTTAGTTTTTTATTAAAAATTTTATTTATTTCTATTATTAAAAATAGATATGATTAATAGAATAATAAGAAAATTGCATGTTGTGTATTATCTCATTCTTACATATAGGGACAAGTTTTTAGTTTGTGGAACTTTTAACAAAATAATTAATTTTTTCTTTTATCTAATGTATAGATATTAATTTATCTTTTTTTTAAGTAGAATGAGTTGGATGCAATTTGAATGGGCAGATCAAGGCCAAGCAACTTGATTTTTTTATTATTAGGGATAATATTAATTTTTGCCCCTAAATTCAATTAGGTCCATTTTCATCATTGAACTTGACAACTATACATATTTTAATCCTAAACTTGGATTCTGTCAAGATCTGATGATGTGACTAGTGTTACTGAAACAAGACCAAATCAAACGGGTTGAGAATTGATCAATATAACGGTACGAACAAAATGGTTGAACCAATTGACACAAAAACTACTCAAGATTGGTAAAAATAAAAAATTGAGACAAAAATCGATAGTTGAACAAGTTGAAATGATTTAATATTTTTTTTAGATTTTATGAATTTTAATTATTGTTGGTTTGATAGTCGAACCGATCAAATTGGTTAAATCGAGAATCAATGGTCTAACGTATTCAACTATTGGTCATGTTATTAAAACATTCTATGTGACATTCTGATAGTATATTATATCATCACCTGAAAATTTATATAATACTACATCATTAAACTTTTATATTTTTCAAGTTTATAAATGAAAATAGACTTAATTGTCAAGTTCAATGGTCAACATAAAAGAAAATATAAATATAAAAAAATAAATCTATTTGCTAAGTTGAGAGACCCAAAAATATACTATCCTTTTTGTTATTGTAAAATTTTCTTTTGGAGACTGACGTGGACTCCTATACTTTTAAAAATAAAAGAAAATAATTAAGGAACCTAATTGAAAGCAATCGTTTTTGCCACATCACAATTCCAATGCCAGCCATCAATCAATTGGCTTTTCTTGATAGGACGAAGAGATTTCATGCTTTTCAATTTCATCCACTATAATTGGGACGATAATTTCTTAGGTTTTCTAGCTAGGTCTGAACAAATTTCTTAGGTTTTGTAGTTAATTCAAGGACAACATCCTTTAGGGTTGGTAATTGGATGTGATTATATTTTAACAACTCTATCAAGGTTGATTCGGGGGCTATTATTGGAGGAGTGTTGAGGGATTACGATGGGGGTAGGGTTTTTGGTTTAACAGGTAGTTGGGATAATGTTTTGTCTTTAATGCTAAGTTATGAGGCATTTTAAACTGCTTGCCATTATTACAGAGCAAACGATATGATAATGTGTTAATTCGGACGAATAGTATGATAGTTCTTCAGGCTATTCAGGAATTATTATCAATGACATATTGTTCAGCATTTATCAGACGTATATAGTAGTTTCTGTTAGAAATGAGTCAATAGAAATTTAAACATAAAAATTGATTGCATCGTCAAGATGACTTTTAACAGAAATGAGAATCGCACAAATTTCATTGAATTTTATTAGATTAATGTGATTATTTTCTTTGGTTTTTATCAACAAAAAAAATATTTATATTTACTATTTTCGGTTGTATATTTCAATACTAAATTTAGGTTAAGTAGTTAGGTTTAAATGTTTGTGTTTGTGTCATGTTTATATACAATTTTTATCTAATCGTATTGAATCCTTTGTTTTAAGTGGACGTCTCAATCATGCGTACTTGTCACTATGAAAATTAGAAAGATTAAAAAATAATAAAATTTAATCGCTTCATTAAAGCGTAAAAATATTGCTAATTAAACAGAGGCCAAGCTCATTCCGGTCTATAAATGTGTGGGTTGTCTTAATTAATTATAGTTAGTTATCGGATTTAAATGTTGAAATATTTATTAATTCAATATTTTTTTATCATAATAATATGGGGAGAGGGAAAGGAATATAAGGTTAGCCAAACGGAAAATGCTAACAATTGCTACAAAATGATTCTTATAATAAAATTAAATTTTAATTTTTATAATAGTAAATATAATTTTATTCGTTTTAATAATTCTTATATTTATATTTTTTTAAAAATAAAATTAGATTTTTATTATTTTTAGGGGTGTTAAAGTGTAGTTTTATTTTTGTTATGTTAAAATTTTAAAAATTTTAACTGACATAAATGGCAAATTTTAGGGGAGATTAAAACTCGCGTCAGCATTCCTAACTAGGCTCCTGTCTGTTCCATACTTATAATAATTGATGGTGTTAGAATTGTTAAATTAAAAGTGAACTAAGCTCTTTGTCACGGTCACAAGTGGGAAATTTTGAAATTTTATTATGTGCCTACTAAAATTTTAGTGGACAAATAAGTGCCCATTCAATTTTCAATTAGTGAGGTGTTTTTTTATGTAAATTTATCTAAAGAACAAAAATTTAATCTAATTAATCTAATTTAATATAAAAATTTTAATTAAAATTCTCGATTTAAATTTTAAATTAAAAATGATTTGAATTTAAAATAAATCAAATAAATAATTTGAAATAACTTAAATCAAAATAACCCGACTTTAAAAAACTAATAATAAACTCGAAAAACTTAAATAAATATAATTCAAATACAGAATAATCTAAAATTTTAAAATCCAAATAAACCCAATTCACATCACTCAAATAAAAGTTGATGTAGATTATAATATTTGGAAATGAACACTTGACAGGGAAGGAGTTAATTAGTGACACAAGCCCAAAGCAGATATTATGGTTAGGCTTATAAATAGCCAGATTGTAGGTGGGAAACCTTACCAATTACAAGTCGGATAGCCATTAATGATAACCATCATTATTGGGTTTTAGCATTTTCTTCACTAATGGGCTTTACAATTTAGATTCCTCCTCCGTTGAAAATATGAAAATTAACATGGGTTTTATATGGGAGAACAAAATTTGATTTGATTCGAAAAAATTGAATTTTTTAATTTTAGGTTAATCGAATCGAGTTATTCAAGTCAATTTGAATAATTCAATTTGAGTTTCAAGTTCGAGTCAAGTTAAATTTCACAATTTGAATAACTCGAATAATTCATATAACATATTGGTGTAAATACCGTTTTGGTCCCTGTCAACTTTGAAAACAAGCAAATTAGTCTCTCTCAACAAAAAATACAAAATAATTCAAAATAGTTTTCAAAAATTTAAAATATCTATAAAAATTTCAAAATTTATATTTTAAAAAAATATAAAAAAGGTTAACATTTAAAAAAAATTCTAAAATAATAATTTTGTGAGCTAATTCATAATTCAAGATTTTTTTTCAAATATATGTAGTTTCAAATTTATGTGCTCTAACATTGAATTATTTATGCCGTAACAATATTTTTATTTGACATGTGTAATTATTTTAATTTAACTCGAACAATTTCACTCAATTCGACTTGACTCAAATTTTATTTTCCTCAACTCAATTCGAAAAATTCTCAAACTAAGTTAAGATGATAAAATAAGACCCGTTAACTCAATTAGCTCAAAATTTTTTCACTCGATTAGACTCAATTCAATCGAACGCTCACCCCTAGACTTTTACAGTCATACATTCATACTATTATTTAAGTATTTGATTGAATTAATATTATTCGTCAATTGAGTTTCAATTTAGTTATTAAATTAACAAAAAAATTATTTAAAATTTAAATTAACATATGTGGTGAGATTTAAATTTAAATTAACATAATTTTCAATATTTTTATTTTACCATTTTAAATAATTTTTCATTAATTTTTATAAATATATTTATTAGATAAAATATTTCACTTATATAATTAGTGTCACATATACTAATGTTATTAAAAACAATACTTTTAGAGGGGAGTAGGTAAATTTTTTTATTTAAAGAAATAATGAAAGGAATGAAAACAAAACAGCTTCAAGGTGGGGTTCATGTGCCTTTTAACAACTTTTGGGGTTTGATAATATAAAATTGATGAAGGCGACATTCCTTTTCTTTATTTTTTTATTTGGTTTAACAATAAATTTAGTCACTAATATTTGCATGTTTTGTTAAAATGGCCTTAATTGTACTTTTTAGTCTTTTTTGCCATCAACATTTTTTTAAATTGTTTTTTTTAACAAATTTGATGAAACTTTACAAACGCAGCATACAACTCTCCATTGTACTGCGCTCTCCAAGTGTGCTTTTTCTCCCCTTCTTCCTTACATTGGTAAGTATTTGTGAAATAAGAAATAACTCCGATGGGAAGAAAAAAAAAAGGGCGTTAAGAGACCCTCTTGGCCCAACCCTAAACACTCTAAGATCTTTTTTCAAGCTTGCTCCCATTTCGAGTCAAGAGATAAATAAATAGACACATCCCTTAAAAAAAATTAACGGGTATGATATGGAATTTCATATGTAAAATTTTTTTAATGAGATGTAATTTATTATTTTGATAACCTAATAAGCCAATTACATGTGGAAAATAATAAAATAAATAAATAATACATGAAATTAAAAAAATAACTCTTAATTTAAAGAAAATGATTGAAGGTTTCAATTTTTTTTCAAAAGGTTTCAATATTTCATATGTTTGTTTACTGAGAGGTTTTTTTTTTATTGAGTTAAGTCTTTTTTAGATAATTACATTTGTTCTCTTTAAATTAAGAGTCGTTTTTTAATTTCATGTATTATTTATTTTATTATTTTCCACATGTAATTATCTTGTTAGGTTATCTAAGTAATAAATTACATTTATAACACCCCTAACTCGTATCCATCGCCAGTACAAGGTTACAAAACATTACTAGAGTTTACATACCAATAAACAAATATTTCGTATAATATAACATTCATGTCAGAAACCAATTGAAATCAAATATATTTTCCCTTATACGAGCCCTCAAGCCCAAAGTACGTGTTAGAAACAAGTTGAGACTAAATTGAGTACTCATAGATTTTTTTTGTCTAAAATATTTATAATTTTCAACACTGCAGGGGTCACTGGTCACTTGGTCAGGAGACATGCCCGTGTTTCAGGCCGTGTGGGCATTTGAAATAGGGACATACGGCTGTGTCTCAACCCGTGTAACTCTTTGGCTTGGGTCACATGGCCAAGTCACGCGCTCATGTGTCAGGTCGTGTGAGCATACTGACTTGCATTCTTAAAAGATACAGGGGACACACGGCCATGTCACTTGGCCGTGTGTCACACATGGCTGAGACATACGCCCGTGTAGACGAAAATAGGTCATTTTCCAAGCCACATTTCTCATCCAAATTGTTACCAACTTAGCCTCAACAAATCACACATCAACAAGCCATATCAAGACATTCAACACAAACTAAAATCATGTTTTAAACATTCATCATCACTACAATCAACCAACATGTTCTTAGACACCTCAAATGGCAACTTATAAACATGTCAACCAAAAATCCAAACTTACCTATTTAATCCATCTAACAATTCTACTAAGATTCACCACAAAATAATTACATACAAACATATATCACTCACACCAACATCACTAATATGCCTCATTCTCAAACCAATATATATAAGTTGGTTATATAAACAAAATATAATTTATAACATTTACACAAGCCAAACTTTGACCCAATCCACACAAAAGCCTATACATGCCATATAAACCGTATTGAACGTTTCAAAAACTACCGGAATAAGCTAGATAGTGTGACTTGAGTGTTGATCCAATCGTCCAATCTTCCAAAAATCTACAAGACATTAAACAACTCAAATGAGTTTAATGAAGCTTAGTAAGTTCGACGGAATAAATAAAAATCGTACCGAACTAACTATAATAAATCAAATAATAAAAATCATTCACGATAACTCCCTGTCAATCACAACTTCAATAGATGAATACATATGTTTTCAAGTCGTTACCAGAAATAAATAACATGTCTTTCAATTTTAATAAGTAAATCACCTTACCAAATCCTTCCCATTCGAAAAACGACTTACGGATAAGAGTACATTGTTAATAGAAGCTCATAAGAGCTGGGCCTCCCAAATACGCCAACAGAAGCTCGAAAGCTGAGCAAAAGCTCATAAGAGCTAAACAAAAACTCATAAGAGTTGAACAGAAGCTCGAAAGAGCTAAACAGAAAGTAAAACACAAGACTTCGCTACAAATGTCGAATCCCAGTTTACTTGGGTAATTTATTGATATCTTCCTTCAATAGCGTCATACGCCAAATAACGATTATACTTAAATCTCGTGTTCCATTCAACCCGAATATTCAATTCAATGTTATAATTCCAACAATGATTTATTTTCAAAAATAGAATAAATACATAATACCATTCATCATATTTATATACATATTAAATTTTAACCGTTCAAACTTACTTGGATTGAATTGTAATAATTATATAAGTTCAGGGACTATTCTGCTATTTTTCTTTTTTACGAGATCTTGATCTAAAATAAAAATTTACTCATTCATTAGCATATATTTCGGTTCCAATTCATTTCAAAATTAATACTCTTTAATTTTTCAAATTTACACAATTACTCCAAACTTATACAACTTTTACAATCGAATCCCTTAACTAGTTAATCTATCAAATTAATTATTTTTCTCAATTAATAATTTATCTAAATATTCAAGTCCATCATACGAACTTTGGTAAATCATAAATTTACTATCAAATCCTGATATTTTAACCTTTTCACAATTTGATTCTAAAATCAATATTTAACAAAATCATTTTATAAAATCACCATACAACAAAATTAAAGCTTTAAATCCATGTTATTCATCAAAAAAATCTAATATTCATCAATGATAACTTCCAAATTTTTTAATAAAATAAAAAACTAAGGTAATATTTAATTGGACTTAATTGTAACAATATCAAAAATATAAAAATTACAAGAAACAGATAAGAATTGAACTCAAATGAACCAAAAATATGCAAAATCAGCTTAAACTCTCTCTCCCATGCCTGTCTGGCCGAAATTTTGAAGAAGAAAAGCCTAGAAAACCTTAAAATCCAATTTGTTTAATTTTAATTTCACAAAATTTACAAATTTGCCATTAAATGGCTTATTTTATTATTCTTTTCTTCCTTATGCCTCCTCACATTTTAATTTAGGCATATTTATTCCTTAAGTCCTCCATTGTTTATTAATTAGGCCATTTAATCACTTATTTCTTATAATTAACAAGTTTTGCACTTTATTTAATTTAGTCCTTCTTAATTAATTAATTATCGAAACGTTAAAATTTTTCAACAAAAATTTAGTACTACCTTAATGAAACTTCGTAAATATTTATAAAAATATTTATGGCTCGGTTTATAGAAACAAAGTCTCGATACCTCATTTTCTAAAACCACTTGACCTAGGTTTTATCTACTCGAACCTAATAATTCATTATAAAACATAAATTACCAATTCAAAAATCTTTTTAAAACCATATTTGACTCGTAAATATTAAATAATAAAATGTACAAGTTTGCTCGTCAAATTTGGTGGTTTCAAGCCACTGTTTCCGATACCATTAAAAAATCAGGCTGTTACAATATCTCATTAAAAATATTTCACATATGAAATTCTACATCATTCTTGTTAATTTTTTTAATGGTACTTTCACAAAGTAGTTTAAAAAAAACAAGTTAATGATAAAAAAAACTAAAAAATACAATTAAAATTATTTTGACAAAATATATAAATGTTAGTTGTCAAATTTATCATTAAACCTTTTTATTTTTATATCTCGTGTGTCACGTAACATTATTAACCAAACAAAAAATTCCTGTTTAATCACAAATTCCAGATCAACATGGCCAATTTGGTTGGATTTGAACCGGTTTAATTAAAAGTTCGAGTTAGGTTTTACTTTACCCATCCCCCACTCTTGTATGAATTATGAATTCCACTTAGAAAGTAAACTATTAAAATATAATAAATAATAATAGTTTTGTCTTTTAAATTTTATCTTTTAGAATTTGTAAATTCGATATATTTTATTATACGCATAGCACCTTTTTTCCTATGTTTGTTGTCCAAAATTATTATATATATAATATTATACGTCAATAATGACAATAAGAATGATCGTAAATTAATAAGAAATAAAAATAAGAACAAGTAAATTTTACTTGAAAATTTTTTATGAGAAAAAATCATGGGTAGAGAAAGAAAAATTCACTAATATTGAAGAAAAAATTTAAGAGATTTTCAACTATACACTGTTTCTAAGGGTTAAATAATAGATTTCTAATTTCGTCTCCCTATTTTATTTCTTTGACAAATAAGTCGCATATTAAAATTTTCAAATTGAATTAAACGAGATTTTAATCATACAACATTAACGATATATAATATATTTTTTATTGTCATTTTAAAAGCATGTTAATTAAGTTAGGTACCTCTGGAATTTTTTTTTAACCTTGGTGTCTGAACCTAACACGTGGAAAAGCAAAATTTGGTCATCTCACTTTTGCATGTGTTCCTTTCAAAGACTAAATATGTTCGAATCCGACAGCTTCACCACGATTTTTAAGACACCCCCCTATCCCATTCTTGTCTTGTGAACTATATATCTTATGTTAAATCCATGTCCTTTTCATTAATTATTTTTTTCTGCATAATTTGAAGCAATAAAAAGATGACAATATGAATGGTCTAAATTTTGATGCGTTCATTAATGGCATACACACAAACTCAAAAAGTTACATAGTGTAAGAAATGCGGATAGTTTTATTTTTATAAGGTGAATAGTTGATGCATATATAGTGAATGAAGAATAATACCGCCCTTTATCATTGAGTAAAAAAAATAGTGCAATACTTATAAAAAAAAATTAATAAGTTAATTTCAATACAGACCCTAATTCAAAATTTAAAATTCGAAATTTAATATAAACTCTTAATTCTAAATCTTAAATACATACCTGAAATTTGATATAAATTTTAAACCTTAAACTCTAAACCTAAAACTTAATATAAACCTTAAATTTCAAATTCATACATTATCTACATAAATAGAACATGAAATATAATAATTAGATTGTTAAAATTTTAATTTTAGAGATATATTTCTATTCAGTGCATGAAATATTAATATATTTAATATATATTATTCTTAGTAATATATATATATATGTTTTAAGAAATATATATATAATAGATATTAAACATAGATATAATTCGTGTGTGGAAAGGGGATGCTTCGTTACTTGTAATGGTAATGCCTTTGGCTTCAACAAGAAAAATGCTATAAATTAAGGTTAAAATTTTCATAAAATTTCAATGGTAACAAATGGTTGCATGTATCAAAGGTAATGCCTTTAAGACGAAGAAAAGAAAAATATGCTATAAAGATTAAAAATGTTCCATAAAGTCCCTTCATCCAATACCCAAATTTCAACACTGAAAATGTAATAACGTAAATGTGAAATATAGAATATGTTTCAAACATAAATAGGTTTAAAACTTTTTTTATTTGGATGGTGTTCAAAACGACACTTTGTTATTTTTATTGAAATAAATATTTAAGATGAATTTCGAATATCACTATTTTAAGCACTTGCTAAATTATCATAATAAAAAAGTTTATACAACAATGGTATATTTTATCTGAATATATAAAAAAATGGCTTTACGACCACCTTTTGAGCTGTGGTTTATAAAAATATTGCATTAAAATATGCATGCAAATTTATCAGAGATGTATATATATATATATTCCAATCTTAACCCAATCCCACTTTTGATATATTAAAGATTTTAATGATGCATTTGCGGTTTGTTTGTGACCAAGGCAAGTGGGAATCTAAAACAATAGGGGTCATTAATTTAATCATAGCAGAAGCCAATGCACTGCATGTTGAAAAGATTGTTGCCAATGGCCGCTTAAGTAACGCCCCTTATAAAAATGTAAATTACAATTTGTTGAGGGTTGGATTCTTTCCAGATAAGTATTTAAAGTATTGTTGTTCAGGTAATTAATTGAGTTCCCAATAGCTAAGAAACAAAGTTAGAATATTGAAAATGAATTATAAACTTTTGAGAGAGATAAAGTGTAATTTTACTATTATATTAATTGGGAGGTTTGTCTTTGCCCCTACTAACAATCGAAGGTATTGCCCCTAGAAAGGGTTTTTGTCTCCCGTACTCTGTCAACAGTCAGCGTGCCATGAGCAGTTGCCTTAAGGGTTTGGTTTACAGAATTGAGAGTGCCTTGACCTTACATGGGCACACACCACCCACCAAGGGGACATGAGCATCTCGCCCCTGGTGGGGTTCTCGCCCACATCCCCTTGGTGGACCCGTATACAGTCGAGATGGTCTGGCTCTATGAACCAAGCCCTTAGGGCAACTGCTGACGACATGTTGACTCTCGAAAGGGTTGTCTCCCGTACTCTGTCGAGAGCGGCTGCTTTGAGGGCTTGGTTTACAAACTTGAGAGCACCTCGACCGTACATTGGCACACAACCACCCATCAAGGAGACATGAGCGTCTCGCCCTAGTGGGTTTTAACTCACATCCCCTTAGTGGGCCTATATATAGTTGAGACGCTCTGGCTCTATGAATCAAGCCTTTAGGGTAGCTACTAGCAACATGTTAGTTCTTGACAGAGTACAAGAAACAAAACTTATCCAGAAGACAATACTTTCGATTGTTGAAAGCTTGACCGACTGCCTGACAAACAAAAAGTTCATACCCTCAACACAATTGATATAGAGTGAGTACTAATTTATAGCCTCAAGGCTTGATATTGAAACAATGCAAGTAGTCATATCCTATCCATAAGGAAAAATAAAACCAATTGATCCATATAAGTGCATTATTTGTGCGATAGTTAAAACACTCATGCAATTGACTAATCATGAAAAGAATGCATTATGGGGGAGTGGGGCGAAAGAGGGGCAAGCAATGAAGCTCCACTCTGTTTGTCCCTCAAGAAAGTGAAATAAAGGTGAGTGTAGAGATATTTATGGCGAGAATGGGTGGGGTTTGGGCGCCGGGGTCTATATACCATGTAAGTGTATTTTATGTTTGATTAAGTATGATTCAATTTAAAAATATGAGTTTAAAATCTTACTTACGCGTGTCTGTATTTCTAAATGATTATGTCAAATTTATTTTAAACTCGTCCATATTATAAAAATATAAAACAGGCCTAACATAAGTCTTAAATGTTGAAGCCTAACAAGGAAGAAGCCAAAAAAAATTAAGGGGAGCCAAAATAGATTTGTAAAATTTTTTAGAGATAAAAATGTAATTTTATTATTAATTTATAATTCTATCATTTTTTAAACGACTAAATATATTTTTTTTTCATATTTAAAAGGCCAAAGTCAATTTTAATTAATTTTAATTTTTATTATTTCTAAAAGGACTAAATTGAATTTTTTTCATTTTTAAGGCGGGCCAAGACTCCTATCAACCCTTGACATCGCCTCTGAAGCTTAATCTTGACTTATATCTTAAACAAGTTTAATTTTTTTATCTAAATTTATTTTTCAAACTTTGTACTTTTTTTCAACCCTCTTTTATCTCGAATAAATTTTCAAATTTTAATAAATAATATCTAAATCAATGTAATAATGGGGTTGAGATTTTAGAAAAGAATATGCCAAAGCTGAGGATGGACCAAAAAGAAAGAAATAAAATAAAGATGGAGACCACTTTGCTTATTTGCTTTTTCTATGTTAGTTTTTTTATTTTCTTGTTTACCTTAATATGGTGAGACTTTGAAATAAAGTATATAGTGGGCATGGCGTGTAACCCACAAATCCAAACGTTTGATCAAAAAGGGAAATGAAAACCCTATAATAGCTTAGCGTAGCTATCTTAGCATGTGATGCTGAGATGGAAAAGAAGAAAAACAAAGGGAGTTGATGTGTCGACTATAGATGCCCTAGGAATCTTTACTTAATTGAAAATAACCCTTTCCCCTCTCTCAAACCCCCTAAAACCTTGGATCCTAAAAAGATTCTTTAATTTTTTTTATAACTTTATTGATAAAGAGGGGTGTAGAACCCTTGAGTTTTTCTCCTTAAATTATTATTTAATTTTAAAAAATTATCAGTAAATTATTCTAAAGTTTTAGGCCAAAAAATTATTCTAAAGTTTTCACGTAAGTTGATGGGTTGTTAAAATCGTTATTGCATGATCTTTTTTGTTTACATCGTCTGCACCAATCAAATATTTTCTTTTATTTTTTATTCTATATTTTAGTTTTTTTTTCATGAAACAACTTTAAACATTACGAATCTACTAATCGAAATTTAAGCAGCTTTGTTCTCCAATCTCCAACACTGATTGCCAAATCGAATTGGATTTATTGTATGTTCTTCTACTATCGATGAGTATTGATCCACTGTATCGATTGTCAAATCGTTACTTGAAGCCTGGCTTTAAAAAAAAATCTTAACAACTCAATAACTTAAATAAAAAATTTTGAATAATTTAGTGACTATGGGAGAAGCCAAAAAAAAATTCTTAGAGGGGTTAGAAGCAAATTATAAATATTTGGGTGCCAAAATGAAATTTTCTGTTATACCAATTTATATTCTTACAATTTCTAAAGGGTCTCTCAAACAATTCTATCATTTTTTAGAGGCCAAGGCCACTGCCAAGCACTCTCAAGCTTTACCACTGTTAGTGATTATTTTATAATTTTTTTGAAATTAAATGATTAAAATATAAATTTATTAATAATTTAATAATCTTGGTGTAATTTACCTGAGCAGGAAAACATAAACAAATTGTGAAACCAAGGGGGAGAGAGAATGACACTAGAAAAAGAAAAGAAAGGAAAAAGCAAAAGAAACCAATGACAAGTGACAATGAAGAATGATTTCTCTTTTTGGGGAAATTGTAAAGGGGGCAATTAGCCGTCCCCGTCCCCCCACTCTCCAACCCCCTTTCAACGCTCCACGTATGACCCTGCCTTTTACTGACATTGTTTTTAGGTTGTTTATGTCCATTTTTCAAATCGACATGAGTTGGACGTGAAATTGATCGGTTTGATGACTCTTTTGGACGATTAAATTACTGAGAACATTCAAGGAAGATGAAAAAGGATGTGAGAAAAAAGGAGGACTTGGAAGATAACGTTGATCTGTTTTTTTTTACTCATGAGTCATGGGTACACAGGATTCACTAATTCCTTTTGTCCTTAATAGACAAGTTTGATAAAGGCAGGTGCTTAACTAAGGGGTATGCATTAATTTTGGACCTTGAAAAATAGTAAATATGTCTTTTAGTTGTTTTGAAATTTATAAAATTATAAGTTAGTAAAATAATAAAATTGTATTTTACCCTCCTAAATTTATGCTTCTTTTAAGCTTCTCAAAACAGATTTCCAACTTCACCCTTAGATAAAGTGTTGTGTGTAGTTTTGGCAAGATGTATAATCTTCGTTTACTATAACCGTTGGAGGTTAGAATTTAAATTTAATACATTATTGGGGGGTTTGAACTCGGCAAGAGTTTTCATATTGGGACTTGAACTTTGTTTGTCTAAGTTCAAAATTGTCAATTGTTTTCATATTGAGATTTGAACTTTTCTTTTCTGTTCAAGTTAGTCCTTAATATTTCCTTAAAAAAAAAGTTGTACAAGAAAAGTTCAAGTCTTGATGTGGGAACAATTGTTTATTTCAAGCTCTAACGCGGGAATAATTCTCAAGTTTAAAGACCAGTGCATTATTTAGGGTTTGAACTTGACAAGTGTTTCCACATAGGAGGTTGAACTTTACAATTGTTTTTATATTAGGCTTTCAATTTTTTTATCCAAATTAATCCCTGATATATTTTTTTAAAAAAATTGGATAAAAAAGCTTAAACCTTAGTATAAAAACAATTATTCACACTCTAGTGTGAGAACAATTATAAATTTTAATGATTAATTTTAACTAAAATTATTCAAGTACCATTTTCAAATTAAGGCTCAAAAAACGAATTAACCTTGAAAATATGTGTTGATAATTGACACACTATAGATTTAGGTAGTGTATTATGAATTTATATAAAATATATTTATTTAATAATTTTATTACAGGTTCTGATTATATCTTTTTTTTATTTAATGTATAAAATTACCAATTGAATTAAGTTTCAATTAAGTTTATACCAATTGACAATAAAATTTATACCAATTGAATTAAGTTTCAATTATAATAAAATATAAGAAAAGAAAGGTCATGGTTTGAGGGCTTGTAGATTGCCAAAAAGATACTTAAAAGAAAAGTGAGATTTTGGTGAAAGTTGGTTGGATTCCACCTTGACTCTTCTGTCTTCAATTCTTCATAGTTAAGTTATTACAAGTCTCAAATATTAAAATAATAAAACAGAAGTTATTACAAGTTTCTAGTCTTTATGTCTTAAAGCGGGAAGCTGACATTGACCATAATGCTATTTTCATTACTATGTAATTAGAAGGTTAGTACTTATACATACATAAAGATATATATTTATATTACTGTATATATACCTATCACGTTTAATAAGAAATTATCTTTAAATTGAACCTTCAACTGTTCTTCTAAATATTTGGATCTGGGTGAATTCTATGGAGTCAACAATCTTAACTACTAAATTATTAGTGTGAGTCTTGAAAAGAGGGCGTATAGCTATTTTATTTGTATTTGGACATGAGTATTGGATATCGATTTATATATTTAATTAATTTTATATTTTTATATGGTTACTTCTTTTTATAACAGTTTTTTATAGTAGCATTTTATTATAGTTGGTTATAGAAACAAATTTTTTATGTTTTATTTTTTTTATTTTTTATCATTTATAATAGTAAAAATAATAAAATATGAAATACAGTCATTATTAAATTAATTTTTATAAAAAATATTTTGTCTTAAATTTTAGTAAATTTATTCTATTCTTAGATGAATCTTAATTAAGTTATTATTTAAATAAAATGTTAAAATTTTACATCATATCATTCTTATTTTATCAAATAAAAACAATAAATAAAATTATATTTTTAAATTTTATTAAAGCTCACTAATTAATATCATTAACATATTATAGCTTTTTAATTTGAAATTTTAAAATTTTAAATAGGATCTAATTCTGCTATTATAGGTGTTTATGTGTATAATATCAATCTCTTTATAACATTTAAAATTTTGACAAAAGAGTGATATTATTAAAAAAATAATTAAAAGAAAAATAAAGAGCGAAACAACTTGAAAAAAAATGAAAAATAAACTTATATAAATTATAGTAGCACTTTTTTTAATTTAGTTTCAATTTTTTTGGTGAAAATAATTTAATTTTTATTTTATTATGGAAAATTTTCTCTATTGTTGCCATTAACCATACAACGTTGTTTTGATGCTAAGCATTTTCTTTTTTTCTTTTTTCATCAAAGCTGTCATTAAAAGTATTAATTAAATAAATAAACTCTTTTATATGGGAATCAATTTTATAAAAGCTCTTCTCCATTTAATTTTTTATTATTTTTAAACAAACATGATTTGCCTATTAACATTATAATATACACAATATCTTCAGGGGTAAAATTAGAAAAAAAAATTTGATAGTTAGAATTAAATTATATATCATTATTTTAATAGTTTATATTTTTATATTTTTTAAAAGATTAAATTATTTTTTTTATTTTAAGAACCGGAATGTAATTTTATTATTACTAATTTAAAATTTTATAAATTATAAAAAAAAATCTAAATCTAAAATTTTATATTTTAACAGCACCGAACTGTTGCTAGCTTCCTAAATTCTTCACTGACTATCCCATTACAAATTTTAATTTTGATGGTAAGAATGATAGTTTAAATTCTGGTTTAGGTTTTGATTATAAGTTTAAATGCTTTATAATAATCAGTATATTATTTCTACTTATAATAAATTTTATTTTAATATTTTCACATGTATGTATTATTCTCTAAAATGGAAATTTTGTTTTTAATCTCTTTTAAAAAATGAAAAAAATTAAATTAATGCACTATTAAAATTGTACTTTAATTTTTTAAAATTTTATAATTCAATTTTAATTTTTTAAAATTAAAAAGATTATAATTTAATCCTTTTAAAAATTATAAAAAAATTAAGTTGAATAGTAAAATTCTATTCTGAATCGTTGATGAATAAAAAATTTATAATCCAAATTTATTTTCTAATTTCGCCTTACATCTTTTAGTAGATATGCTAAACAAACTATTTTATATTAACATCTATATAATTAAATAGCTTATTAAATTATCAAAAAATTAGTTTAGCTTATCGGATTTGTGTTACGAAGAGATCTAATTGTAGTTTTCATATAATTTGTGAAATAATTACGAATTATAAATAAAACCAAACCAATTGTTAGTTTTCAATTCTTTTTGAAGGCCTAGTGGGAACGATATCGATTATTACCGAACCAAATTCTTGAAGCCAATAAAGAAAGCCGACCAAAAAAAGAAGGAAAACAACAGAGTAGAGTAGTAGACTGTCAGAGGTAAGACATTGGAGTAAAATTTATTATGGGTAACGGAATAATTAAATAGTGAGATCTGATATGTTATGTGAATTTTATATTAATATTTAATGATTAAATTTTAATAATAAAAATAGATAAAATTTTTAATAAAAGGATCAATTTATTCCTTAATCTAATGTTTAGGGATTAATTTATCTATTTTTTTAACAAAAAAGATAAAATATAATCTAACTCTTAATATAAAAATTTTCGTACTCAGTAATATTTTACCTTAAATAATATATCCGGAATATTAGTTAGAACAATTTTATGCTTTATAATGCTTGATTTTAATTATATTTCATTTTTATATATATTATTTTAAATTGTAATTGTAATAAACTTAAAAATTATATTTCTTTTATGTAATTATTTATTCATTTCTTTTTTATCAAGAAAGCCCTTTTTAACATTTACTGTATTGTAGCATGCTATATATAGTTGAAGAAGGCCAGACCGTAGACCTATTAGCTTATTTCTTGCTCCTCTCGAAACTCTCTAAATCAACATTGCATCCAATTCAGTACATCAATTTGCAGCAAACCCCATTTCTTTTTCTTTTTTACTTTGAATCTTCCCTTCAAAGTAATTCTAAAAGAATCAAAGTTTCATGCTTTCATATAGATTGAGATTTAAGAACAAAGGAAAAGCAGACAAGGTGAAGTTTTCATTTTTTGGCCGAGAAGGAAAAAGAAGGTCCTTTATTTTTGGTTTTTAGATAGTGAAATGGAACAAAAGGGGATATTACTGTCAGCTTTAAGTGTTGGAGTTGGTGTTGGGGTCGGTCTTGGATTAGCTTCAGGGCAAACTGTAAGCAAATGGACTGGCAAATTTTCTTCAGATGATGGTATTACTGGTGACCAAATTGAACAAGAACTTATGAGACAAGTTGTTGATGGAAAGCGTAGCAATGTCACCTTTGATGACTTCCCTTATTACCTTAGGTAAGCCTGTAATGGATTCTTGTTCTTGTTGCTGTTCTGTTTGTTTTCCTTTAAGATTTGTGCTTATACTTCCATTAGTTGTTCTTGTGTTTGATAGTAGCCCCCAATGATCAATTACAGTCGGAGAACAAAAAGTTGTTGGTTTTGGTATGTACAATCATCATGTGCATGGTTTGGCATGGAGATATTCTTTGCACATGCTTCTAACATTTATGAACACCCGTGATCTTAATTTTATTTTATATATATATATATCTTTTTGTTCTTTTGGTGGCTGATAGGGGGTTAAAATTAAACCTATTTTCCATGTATTTTGATCATCTTATTTCGAGGCGCTAAAAGTACCATAAAATTTCTTTGTACTAAGTAAACGAGTCTCTGTAAGTTAGATCAACTAGTAAACTAGTACTTTGGTAAAAATTTCATCCATTTTTATCATTAAAAAATGGTCTCTATATCTCAACATGAGCTCCACATGGCATGACACGTTATTTGTAATTGTCTAGTTATTTCATCAATTACACTAATTTAATGATAAAAATGAACGAATTTTTTAACAGAAATGACTAGTTTACTTTTTGATTTAATATCTAGAGACTTATACATTTTTTTAGAAGGGACAAAATACAATTTGATTTCTAACAAGGGCTTCCATGGTATTTTTACCTTTCATCGGCTAAAGTTTGCAGGTGATTTGTTTTTGGATCATACATGGACTATGAACAGGTTGATTTCACAAATTGACTCCTTATGTTTTGGTTTAATGCAGTGAGCGAACTCGGGTGTTATTGACGAGTGCTGCATATGTTCAACTAAAACACAGCGATGTTCATCGGCACACACGAAACCTTTCACCTGTCAGCAAAGCTATTTTGCTTTCAGGCCCTGCTGGTATGTTTATGGAATTGTTTCTCTAAAATAAACATACAATTGTGTTTATATTCATCTTTTGAAGATCAGTTGTAACTTAATCGATTTTGCATTTAATCTTTGTGAAGAACTTTACCAGCAAATGCTTGCCAAGGCTTTGGCACATTACTTTGAATCAAAGCTACTGCTTTTGGACATTACTGATTTTTCTTTTAAGGTAAAATGGCAGAACTTTATTGTATTTAAGTTTCAAACTTCCATTAAAGTCCTACTTATTCTTTCTATGACTACCTTTGCCACAGATGCAGAGCAAATATGGTTGTACCAAAAAAGAATCTGTAAGTTCAATTTATACCCCTAGACACGCCTTGTGTTAATTCAATGTTACTAATTTTGGTAAAAATATCTTAAGAGGCCTTTGTACTATGAGTGAAATTGCATTTTATCTCATCTACTTAAAAAATGGGCAAATTAACCCCTATATATTAAATTAAAGAGTAAATTGGTCTTTTCTGTTAAAAATTTCATTAGTTTGTACTTTTCAAAACATACATGGTTGATGGAATAACTAAAAAGTGACACATGGTGTGTCATGTGTATCTCATGGTGATGTACAGAGTCCAGTTTTTAACCATAGAAATGGATGTAATTTTTAACAAAATGAGCAGTTTGCTCTTTAATCTAATGTACAGGGACTATTTTGCCTATTGTTTGGGTAAAAGAGGCAAAATGTAATTTAACTCCTAATACAGGGTCCTCCATGATACTTTTACCTACTAATTTTCTACAATGGCATATTACATACTGTAAAGAATACTGATCAGTTTGAATTTGGTTCCATCTTTTACAGTCTTTCAAGAGGTCGATTTCAGAGATGACTTTAGACCGAATGAATAGCTTGTTCGGTTCCTTTTCGCTCCTTTCGTCAAGAGAAGAACCGAGCAGTTCCAATGACATGAAGTCCAGGTAAATGCTGGTGCTATTGTGTGGCTGGTTGGTTGTTTAAAGCAGGTAAGTTTTTTAACCTTAGACTTCATACCTTTGCAGGGCTGTGGAAGGTTCAAGCAATCATCAGAAACTCCGTAGAAGTGGCTCGTCTCTATCTGATATGAATAGTATGTCTTCAAATGGCGCTCCCTCAAATCCAGGTTATCCTTCATATATTTATTTCTGTATGCAAAGCCTTAAGCTATGCATATGATATTAAGTTTATTAAAGTCAATATGTAGAAGATGTGTAGAAAAATACTTATTATTTTGTTGGTCCATTTTTGTTTTCTTGTAGCATCGAACAAGCGGACTGTTTGGTGTTTCGATGAGAAATTTTTTCTGCAATCACTTTACAAGGTATTCCTTTAATTCCAAGTGGTCAGTTTATCTTTTGGGTTACTTAAATGGTAAGTAATGTCATTGTCATTCTCTTGCAGGTACTGGTTTCGGTATCAGAAACCGGTTCTATCATCTTGTACCTGAGGGATGTCGATAAGCTTCTCCTGCAATCAAAACGCTTACATGATCTTTTTCAAAAGTTCTTAAATAAACTTTCGGGTTCAGTCTTGGTACTTGGTTCAAGGATGTTGAAACCAGAAGACGAATGCAAGGAGGTGGATGAGAGACTCTCGAGATTATTCCCATGCAATATCGAAATAAAACCACCCGAAGATGAAACTTGTCTCGATGATTGGAAAGCCAAACTAGAAGAGGACATGAAGACACTCCAAATTCAAGATAATAGGAACCACATTGCTGAGGTGCTTGCAGCAAATGACCTTGAATGTGATGATTTAGGTTCTATCTGCCAAGCAGACACTATGGTCCTAAGTAATTATATTCAAGAAATTGTGATATCAGCAATCTCTTATCATTTGATGAACAATAAGGATCCGGAGTACCGAAACGGAAAGCTTGTTATATCATCCGAAAGGTGAGCCATTAGCCGCTGTTTTGAGCTTGATACGAGCTTCTTTCATACCTAACATTAGTGTTCTGGCTCTATTGCAGCTTGTCCCACGGACTGAACATATTCCAGGAAGGCGAAAGTTGTGGGAAAGATACCTTAAAATTGGAGAAAAACGCGGATTCTCGTAAGGTATTTGTGTCGTGCTAGTTTTTGTTTTAGAAGATATCAAGCATTAAGGATCTGTTTCACTTCATACTTATGGATTTTAAGTTTTTAACCATTGACCCTTCTTTGTTAACCTTAGGGAAATGAACCAAAATCTGACGCTGGTGTCAACGAGAGCAAAAGTGAGAATGGTAAGTCCATTTCTGCTAAGAAAAAGGATGGAGAGAACCCACCAGCGCCAAAAGCAGTAAGTTGAGATTAATATGATTGAAATGAATGTTACTATTTAGCTTATGAATTGCATGGTACATAGAGTAACTTTCTATGAATATAATGCCCTTGAAGGAAGTTCCGCCAGATAATGAGTTCGAGAAAAGAATAAGACCAGAGGTTATCCCTGCAAAAGATATTGGAGTGACATTTAACGATATCGGTGCTTTGAATGAGACTAAAGAATCACTTCAAGAGCTTGTCATGCTCCCGTTGCGAAGGCCGGATCTTTTCAATGGAGGGCTTCTCAAGCCTTGTAAAGGTATCTTACTCTTTGGTCCTCCTGGTACTGGGAAAACAATGCTTGCAAAAGCTATAGCGAACGAAGCTGGAGCCAGTTTCATTAACGTCTCGATGTCTACTATTACCTCGAAATGGTTCGGTGAAGATGAAAAGAACGTTCGAGCTTTATTTACACTAGCAGCAAAGGTTGCACCGACTATTATCTTTGTGGATGAGGTTGATAGTATGTTGGGGCAGAGGACTCGAGTTGGGGAACATGAAGCAATGAGGAAAATCAAGAATGAGTTCATGACACATTGGGATGGCCTATTGACCAAAGCCGGTGAAAGAATTCTAGTCCTTGCTGCAACCAACAGGCCATTTGACCTTGATGAAGCAATAATTAGACGGTTCGAGCGCAGGTAATACAACCCATTATATGACATGGACTAACTTGCCGACCAAGCATCGTATCTAACTCATGTACTTTCCATTTTTTACCAGAATCATGGTTGGTCTTCCATCGATTGAGAGCAGGGAAATGATATTGAGAACCCTACTGTCAAAAGAAAAAGCTGAAAACTTGGACTACAAGGAACTTGCAACCATGACAGAAGGATACAGCGGAAGTGATCTCAAGGTTTGTACTTTAGCTCAATAACATGAACCATCATGATTAATTCATATTTCAACTGTTATAAACTGATAACATTTCACTACTGGGAACAGAACTTATGCGTGACAGCGGCTTATAGACCCGTTCGAGAAATGATACAGCAGGAGAGGTTGAAAGATCAGGTGAGTACTTAATCTCTTTCTTGTGCATTATCGTTCATTTGCGCTGTTTCTCGGTTATTAGTAGCTTTAGACATTGGTATCTTACAATTGATTTTTTTGGTTTTCGATTACTTTGTATAGGAAAAGAAGAGGCAAGAAGAAGCAGGCAAAAGCACTGAAGATGTTACAGAGTCAAAAGAAGAGCATAAAGAGGAAAGAGTCATTACTTTGAGGCCTTTAAACATGGAAGATATGAGACAAGCTAAGAATCAGGTAAATTTATTCAATGACCCTTTAAACATGATGTTTTGACACTCTCGCCCGAATCCCCTAACACGGACCATGCTACACTGATACTATGCACCTAAAACATCGTCCTTGGACTAGTTTAACTAAAATGCTTCAACGACCCTTTTGGCACATTTGCATGTTTCTGCCATTAATCACACCAAACACGGTGTTTTGACACTCTCACCCGAATCCCTTAACACAGACCGTGCTACACCAGCACTATGCACCTAAAACATCGGTCCTCGGACTATTTGAACCATAAGCTTGTTATTCTTTGAATGTTACAATGTAGGTTGCTGCTAGCTTTGCTTCTGAAGGATCAGTAATGGCTGAGCTGAAACAATGGAATGAATTATATGGAGAAGGAGGTTCAAGGAAGAAACAACAGTTAACTTACTTCCTCTAGATTTGTAGAAAAAAGCAAAGGTTTCCTTACAAAACCGATACAATAACACCCTTCAACGAAAGGTTCGGGTCATTACACGACATAGCATCAAAGATCAAAGGTTCCGGTACGGGTCACCATATACAACAGTATTTGAAAGTACATATATGTGGCATCTGTACGAGGGGGTTCATTGGCATCAATCTTGGGGGATTTTCGTTGTGTTTATGTGAAAGTTTGTAGTAATTATAAGGTATTTGGAAATGCCTTCGAGTTTTATATTGGACTGTTTGAGATTCTGTAGTTTAGATTATAATATATATATAATATTGTCTAAAAGAAGTATTTGTACGACTATATCGCATAATCTTTGATAGAATATTTTAATTTCCTGTAATGTTGGACTATGTTTTCATGCAAATTTGCCAATGAGTAGTTGTCTGGAAATGAAAGCAAAAAATAGTTAAATAAAGCTTGATTTTACGAAGTAAAACCCTCTTAAGTTCATGTTATTTTTCTAACATTAGGTTGTTTGAATTAGATTGAATCGATTAATCGGATTGATAATCGATCGAAGTAGCAATTTAGAGAAGGGTATTAAACTGTTGACTCAAGAATTGATATAAATAGGTTGAATCGAACAAAAAAATGATTGAACAGAATTTTTAATATTATTTATTTTTGAGAATTTTTAATTAATTATTTAATCATAAAGGTTGACCTGGTCAAACTAATGGTCTAATTGATTTAACCATTACTTCAGTATAAAAACCTTGAGTAAAACAGATAAATAACTTCAAATACAAACATGGTGCATATTAAACACGTATTCGTGCTATATTTTTGCATAAAATTCAAATTTATCATGTCTAATTTGTTTATAATCCTATTAGTTTATATAAAGGTTATCAGATACATTATTTTATTTTCACTACAATTTAAAAGGAATATGTTTGCTTGTGAATTTTACTAGTAATCACTTTTTCATACATTAATACCCAATACTTTAATAATTATCATTTAAATGTGTAGGATACGTCCATTAAATAAGAAATTTAACTAATAAATGGTGATTAATCATGTATTGAATAATAATAGATAAAAAAAAGTAAAAGAAAAATCTACAAATATGAAAATTGATTAATGTATTAAAAAATAAAGAATGAAAAAAAATAATCAAATGGATTTCAACCCATTTCTAACCATCATAAATACAATATTTGCCTCAAAAATGAACCCTAAAAATAAAAGAAGCAATAGCTTATGATCTAGAAAACTAAACATCATTGAATAGTACCACATCAGCATATGTGACTAAAATATAAAAGTAAAAACTTGAACTCAATATAATCATCCAAAAATATTTTACCAAATGGCTTCGTATCGTTTAATCTTTCTTCTTCTCTTTCAATTTCCCTTTATGAATCTTAGACAGAACCTTCTTATCAAACTCCACATACTGTTTCTTCAACTCAATTATTGCCTTCTCAGAAAATGAATCCACCTTGTCTTCATATTTCTCATACATCACCAGTACAGTGTGCAGTAGAACAAATACTGTCATGAAAATATATATAGTGTGTGTAAAAATATATATATCTACTGTACTAAATGCTTGAGGCCAATAATATAAGAGAACAATGGTAAGTACTTTATTGACAATGGTTAAGTACTTTATTGACCATGGACGAATTCAGAAATTTTTTAAAGAGGGCCGAAATTGAATTATAAGTTTTTTGTGAGGTTGAAGTGTACTTTTATCTAATATCAATTTTTTAAGGGACTACATAGATTTTTTTTATTTTTAGGGGTCAAAGTACAATTTTATATTTTTAGGGGTCAAAGTACAATTTTACTATATATTAACTGTAGGGTTAGTAAATTTCTTTTTTATTACCCAACTATCTTGAATTTTTTTGTGTTTCCATTTTTATGCTAGCCTGCCAATAACTAAAAAAGACAAAATTGAATAGTTCGGTCATTATTAGTATAGTTTACCCTTAACTTCAAATTTTTTTTTTTGATAAAACCCTTAACTTCAATTATATTATTTATTAGGGGACTAAAAGACTATCTTTCCATTTGAGGGCCAAGACCCCTACCTCTCTCTAGATTCACCTAAGGTTCAAACCATGTTGTTGTCGCCTTCTGAATTTGTAAAATGTACAAAAAAAATTATAAAGAAAATAATGAAATTACTTACCAATGTAGACCAATGTCAAGAATTTAAAACAACTGCCAATCACTGATACCATCCATAATCCACAAACAACCTGATAACAGAACACCAAATGATACCTGGTGAGTTGCAAACATATCGTTTTTATTAACTTTTAGAAATTTTTTATCATATCAATAGATAATAAATTTAGATTTTTTTTTCCTTAAAAGAAATGCATGATGAATAATTGTTATTCAATTAGGATGTAATATGAAATAACAATTAAATTCTGATTTCAAATAACTTAAACAGATTCAAATTCAGATATTTCAAAAATTATAAATATTCTATTGCGCTATCATCCCTATTTTTCTTTTAATGTTGGCAATGGCAGATATTAACATACTAGAAGAATTTTTTCAAGGCAGATATGAACATTAACATACAGCAAGAAACGACTTCACGTCACTTCCAAATGCAATGTGCCGAAGATGACCCAGAGCTTGGTTCATCTTATATCTCACTATAGATGCAACTTCAAGGACACACTTGTCAGGAAATACAGCATCTGGAATGTTTGGTGGAGGCCTTTCATGGCGGAAAAGAAAGTTATAAAATTACAATAATGAAAAAAAAAATCAAACAAAAGGGAATTTAATGCTTGAAACCTTACTTGTCGATGAAGTTTGAGACATGGGACCATAGGAAAAGGGTAATTAGAGTGAGTATCAATATATGGCAAATCAAGGTGATTAAATGGTAATCAAGCAATTCAAATAGAACCCATAATGCTGTTGCACAACCAAACACGCTTCCAGAAATTCCCTTGTTCCTCCATAGAAGAACATCAGCAGCTGTAAAACAAGATCAAATTTTAATAAAATAAAAGAAATAACGGATTAACACAGAGGCTTTTGTTTTGTTGTAAGCTTTGATCAAGAAATGTTGATCATGGAAATCGAAAATAACAAAAAAAAAATTGTCGTACTTTCAAAGAAGATTCATCCATTCATAATATTATCCATTCAAATGAAGAACATATTCAAAATTAATGCCCCGTTTGACAGAAAAATGGCAAAACACACACACACACGCACAAAAAAAAAAATTGGATGTAACTAAAAACGGCAGCATCTATCTGATCGAAATAAATTACATGAGCAATTTCCGTAATTAAAACGTCAGATATGAAATTAATTAACAAAAATAGAGCATTTCATAAAATGCAATCAACTGATGTTCATTTAAAGCATCGATTGATAAAAATGATAATATCGAATCTAGTATTTTATTAAGATTTTTAAGATATTAGTGAGTACGTTTTCCGGCTCCTAAGACTTGGTGAAGAGGCTTCTCTCTGCCAAACAGGCGATAAACATTGGGCTTGAGAGATTTAGAGTGAGAGGGCGTGTCGTCGTCGGAACCGGAAGATGAAGAAGATGATGATGATGAAGAGAAACCGCCGGAGATCTTACCGGCGACCTTATCCATCGACATATATTCGTGCCCCGTCATTGAAAATCTCTTATGAGTCTGATCGAACGAAACAGGGCGTAACGGGATTTGCAGAAACGAAACGAGGGTAACGCAAATCGAGGCGTTTAAATTTGTAAGTTTGGAGGTGGAAAGTGGGAATCCGAAGCTTAGGTTCGGGATAAGACGAGCCTTAGGTGTGTAACAGAATACGAAGAAAACGCAAGCGCCTGTAATTTTCTTAATCTAGTTTTTTAAATAATTTACAGTGAGTTCAGATAGGGATAAAATCTCTTTTTTATAAATTTTAATTTTAATTTTTAGCATTTTAATTCACTTACATTTTAAAATTTTTTATATCAATTTTTTTTAAAATTTAGTGTGATATTTTAAATTTTAAAAATTCACTTTGTAGTAATAAAACTAAAAAATTATATTATAATGAATTTAAATTTAATAAAATAATTTTAACTATATTAATAATTATATTTAAATTTTAAAAATTAAAAAGTAAATTCCAAGTTCAAATTTACAAAAATATAAAGATTAATGATGTATTTTAACCAATTTAAATTTACAAAAATATATTACACTAATAGTATCCTATGATATTTTGTCGTTGCAAAAGAATGAAAGAATAATGACATTATATATGTTCAATTTAAATTGTCACGTGAGTTACCATATTTAAAAATATTTTTATTAAAATAATAATAATTCGAATCTTTTTAAAAAATTGATGATTAAATTTGACACTTTAAAAAAATATATCAAATTTAGCTAAAAGAAAAAAAATTATTTTATACATCATTCCCACCACGTCATCCACGATTCTTTTTCAATTATTTAATGATATTTCAATAATTTTTTCATGTCATTGACACATAATTTTAATAATTTTTTATCCTGAATCCCAAATTCAAGGTTCAAGGTTCGGAATAAAAAATTATTAAAATTATACGTCAATGATATATAAAAAATTGCTAAAATGTCTTTAAATAATTGAAAAGAGATCATGAATGATTTGATGGGAAGGATCCATAAAATAATTTCTTTAAAAAAACGAATAAGAGCTAAAATAACAAAAATGTGACCACTAAAAGTTAAATTTGATATTAAGCTCTTTTATATATAAAATTTTACTTTTGATAATAAATACATCAATGCAGCAGTAAAACAATGATTTCTCGACTAATGCTTTGATGTCTCATGCACTATATCAAAACCCTAATTGAGATTTGGGATAAACATGCAAGTTAATTCCAGAAAGGCATTAAAGTATAATACAACCATTTTTAACTGCAATGTAATCACTAATATTACATGATAAATGGATAAAACCTCCATGAAAACACACCCTCACATTTTCTGAAACTCAGGGACTCGTGATCAAGGTTATTCCACAAACTTGTTTCTTAAATGCTAATTGACAAAGTAAAAAGAATAACCAAAACTTCAGTGTTAAAGATGCAACTGAATTAAGATCTTCACATGAAATTGCATATAAAAGTAGGTACCAGAGACTAGACAGAAGGCATTAATTTTAGATACTACGCGATGCTCCTCACGTATTGGTCAAGAGCTGTATTAAACAACTCACACCTGCAAGAAGAAAAAACAACCGTACACCAATTAACAGACCGCGGAAGAAGTATTTGAACCTTGTGATTAATGCATCTCTATAGAGCTAACGGAGTAACTTTCTTGGCATTTCATCAAATAAAGGTAACGGTTTTTATCCAAAATATATGGAAAAAGGATGTGAAACAAATCCAAGAATGATCCTAACCCACGAGCCATGGTTTAGGCTTAGGCTACGAAATTCCACTCATTCTATTTAAAAATTTCGTTAAAGACACCTGTTGAACTGAAAATATGCCATGATTAACCGATTCATCAACAACATAACCAATTTACAAAATTAATTGATTGGGCAGAAATGGAACTACAGTTATCTGACTAATGAACTTACTCATCAAATTCGGGCCCATTGTAGTGTAATTTTACCCTATTGGCTGCAGATGGTTTCAGTGTATGTAACCAATCATTTATCTTAGTTGATTTTATTATATATAACCCCTTTTCCACAGATTATTTAGCAAAGGAAGGTCCTAAAGGACCCCAACAGTATCATAACTTTTGTCTCAATCAAATCGTGCATCCAACTTATTGCAAATTCACAAGGCACAAGTAGTATCATAAGATAGAAAAGTAGAAACCAAACCTGAAGATGGTCCTAACAAGAAGTCACAAATCATTTGTTAGAAGGTTGTGTACATAAACATGAAATTTGAAAATAATGCAGTCCAATTCACTATTTGTATTAAACAGGAGAAAAATAGTTAGAAACTTCAGTAACAGAGATAACCAAATATGCAAATAATATAGCATGAATCAACTGGGTTAACAAGTGGTTGTCACAACAGTTCAAACCTTAAAGGATAAACATGTAAGCTATTAGCTAGGAAAAAGGGAGGTTTGTTTACCTGATAAGAGTCCCAGGAGTATAGAGTGGGTTCTTGGCAACATACTCAACATACAGGTTATAAATATACTTGAGTGTTTCACGAAGATCACCAGTCCTAGGATTAGTTACCAAAATGAACTGCAAAAGAATGGCAAAGTCAGAATTTCATATATAAATCTCCACATAAAAGGAGGGAGGGTCACAATAACGATGTCAAAGCATACAGCAAAACAAAAATAGGTATCCTAGACAATGCCAACCAGGGTCATGATGCTACCACTGAGTTATTTTAATTGTCCCTGAAAACCTTAAAGAAGGTTTTGCATAGTACTTATTGAATAAGTCATTTTGAGAATGAAGCACACTAGACTTCTCACCCAGCAATATGAAGCATCTAGTGACACATAGGAGCAGTGAACCTATAGAAGGAACCTAAAAAATAAAGCTTCCAAATTCTGGGTGTATTTTAGAGTTAAATTTAAATGATAGTCCAAGAGGGAGGACCTCTAGTAAGAAATATATGAATTCAAAAAAAATAAACGTAAGTAATTCCAGGACCGTACTAGAAACATGAATACATTATGCAAATTATGTCGAAAAGAGATACCATGAGTTCAAAACAATGGAGAGCCCTGATAGATAGCTAATCAGGTTAAACAATTCTTAGTCCTCCATTACTATAAACCACAATTTGAAACTTCCCCCAGTCTTAACTCACAGCTCCATTTGCAATTTATTGAAGTTAGAGGTGTAACAACCCACTAATTCAAAAAATGTAGCCTCAATTCATCTATGAGACAAAAACATCAAGCGCATCAATGAACTTAAAAGAAACCTATAAAATTGCTGAGTGCATTTTAAAGCTAATTGTAAATTGAGGCAAACCTTAATCCCCGACGGAGTTTCCATGAAGCTAAGCTTGTAAGTATTAGTACGGAAGCTATGAAAGGAACACCCTTGACCAGGCAACTGAGGAATCCCTAGATTTCCCTTCTCAGCACTGCGCATCATCAACAAAAAATTATAAACTGCAACTGAAAATTGATGCTGAAATGAATGAAGAGATAAAGAAACGAAGTGATACTTAGTGGGATCCATTTTGGCAGTTAGGGATTTGAGAGAGAAAAGGAGACCAAACATGAGCTTGTGATCTTGTTGAGGGTTGAGAGTATGGAGAGGGCGGTTCCACTCCCTGTAAAGCAAGCACACACCGTTTCGATTGAATACGTACATCATGTGGGCGTTGTTACCCGTCGCCGTCGGCACCGGCGGTGATGGACTGATCTCTGAACCCCCAAAGAACTGCATTTCCTTTTTCAATTATATATATAGTTTGTCTCGGATCTGATATGTATGATCAGAGACCTGATCGGACCTCGATTGTGCCGAGCAATCCTGCTTACGGGTTCAAGAATCGGAACTCTTGGGAGTTAAAGGCAGTGACCAAATGAGCCGAAGAAAGAAAAGATCTAGCAGGCGGTCATCTTCTTTGTTGGAATGCCCAATGGCCTATATATGGTCCAATCAATCTTGTTTTAGATTGTGTGAAAATTTGACGCAAGGTGGGTTTGGAATTTGGATCTGTGGTTAAAATAGTAGTAAAACGAAATCAAGTTTGGAGCTGACAATAATATATTAGATTATGGCGTGGGAGAAAAAATTCATGTGGAAAATATAATCATTTGAAGTTGAAATAAAAACTATTCCAAAAATATATAAAAAAAACTAAATGAAATTAAAAAATTTTATTAGCTCAATTTTTTCAATTCAAACCTCTGTTTTGTGGATAATGGTGTGCGATTTTTGAGGTAATTGTTGTTGGATCACTTCTTTAACTTTTTTTTTTAATTTTAATCCACGCTTTTATGGTTTTTGTTTTATCTATTCTATTTTCTTTTAAAGCAGTAAGATATTATTTTTAATTTTTAATTTTTAGTCGTATTGCTGGCATAAATTTTAATTTATCAATATAAAAGTGTCGTCAAACCTATTGAAGATCATCCTCAAAAGTCCTTATCATGATAAAACACAATAACAATGCTTGTAAATTTAGAATATGAGACGAGGAAGTTAGGCTATTTAAGGCTTGATATTTTATGCATTATTGATGCAATGAGACATTAATACTCTTGATAATGATTTCTTGATCGACCAGAGTTCATCGTCAAGTAAGTTTGATGCTGATAGAGCTAAGATGCAATTTTCAACGCTTTGAGTTATGCATCTCTGATTTGTTTATGAATTCTTTCAATGTTATGGGTATTGTTTGTTTATCTTATTTCTTTTTTGAGATTATTTTGTAAATATGACATTTAAGCTTCAATTTCTATCATTTGTAGTGATTTGTTTTAACAAAAATGACTACTTTGTTTTTTAATGAAAAGACTAATTTATCCCTTTTTAAAGTAGAACAAAATACATTTCACCTCTTAGATACTCCATGATATTTTTATCAATTTTTTTTATAATGAAACCCTGTATTATTGTTATTGGGCTAAAGATCCAAACCACAATTTGACCAAATCCCCATCGATTTTGGATCAAAATTATTCTTATCTTAAAAAATTTAGCAATCTATGTGATAAAGGTCAAGTAACAGCTTGTTTGGTAAGGAAAAACATAAAACATTAAAATCTCGTGACTGTTCCATTATTTTCCTCTGAAAATCGGAAGGCATTACTCGCCTTTAATAAACCTTCACCTGCTGCACCATTTAGAGAACATCAACACTACTCACCCCCACAATGCAGCACCAGAAAAATATGATAGTAAAACCATTAGAACAATCTATTGAAGGGGCAAATAGAACAATCTATTGTATTAAAATATATTAAAACCGACTTTTGTTATAACCCAAACTCTTCATCTTTATCCTCGACTGCAACACCGATGTCTAATGCATGTTCAAATACAGGCATCAAAATATGATATTTCGAGCACTCCAAATACATGAAAATCTAGAAAGAACTTTAAATATTCGTGTTAGACACATACCTGACTCCAAGAATCCTCGAAAAATTTATTTAAAGTTGCAGCAAGTAAAAGTATCTTAGATGCCCCTGTAGTAGGAGCCAGATAACATTTTAACCCATTTACACAAAAAATGAGCAAATTAGTCTTTGTATGTTAGATCAAAGAGAAAATGGATCCTTCTGTTATAAATTCCATTCATTTCTACTGTTAAAAACCAATCCTCATACATCACCATGAAGTACATGTTTCTGTCAGCCTCACTTGTTTTTCAAAAGTAAAATGGATGAAATTTATAACAAAAGGACCAATTTGCGGTTTGACCTAATGTACAAGACTATCTTACTCATTTTTTTAGTAGAAAAGGCAAAATGCAATACAAATTCCTAGTACAAAAGCTTTCATGATCCCTTTACCAGTTGCAGCACCATCCAGGTTTCCATAACCAACAATACTTCTAGAGGGCAATAAGACGCAACAGAAACAAGGATAAATTGTCTTGATGTTCGACATTCTTCTTTTTTCGAGCGTCGGATAAACCCTAAACCCTAAACTACAAACATGAGAACTAAAGCTTCACGCAGCACAATCATTAGAAGACACTAATTTTCAAGAACATATAGTAAAGAATAATACTAGTATTTGCAAAAAGACAGCGCTGAGAGGACAACAAAAATTTATAACCACTGGCATTCAATATTATTATGCAACTAAAGGTTCCGGTCCAGCTTTTTATCATAGGTTAAAGCTCAATTCCATCAACGGAAACAGGCACAATACAAGATCAACAAACAAGAACGAAAGAACAATGCAAATTTCAGCCAACCGTCTGCGTCACATTACTCCTTTATCTTTGGATCTCCGGAGGTGACTTTAGGCTCGTCTTTCTTTGAAAGAGCTTCTAGCGTCTTGTAAAACTCCTCTGGAAGAGGACCAGGTCGGTGCTGAGGAACATGCTTGGGAATAGGAGCATCATTTTCGAAAACCTCACATTCATAGTCATCAGGAACACCCCATGGATCCCACTCTGCAACTTGACGACATGATAGAGAACACACATTAGCACTGAGAAAATGCAAAATACCATAATTTTTCCTAGCTATTTACTTTTAATCAAAAGCTAAGAGTAAAGCTCAAAGAACATCAAACAGCCATGAAAGTGTCAACGACTAACATGGCACCAATTTTTTTCATTTAAAGGCAAAACAAGTCGACATTTTTGCAGGAGAAGAAGTAAAGAAACCCGAAAAACACCATGGCAAGTCTCAAAACATCAAATTCATATTTAAATGCAGCAAGTTTTGAAACCAAGGTATCCTTCATATCCATTTTAAGGTCCATGGAGACTAATCCTTTCGGCATTTATGGCTGACCCTCTCATAAATGTGTCTCCAAGTTCAATGTGCTTTACCATTTTACCCTAGACTTATTGGTACTGGTAAACATGAAATTCGACGCATAGATAAAAATCATTAACATTAACAAATTCAGATATGTTAATTGTTAACCTTATGAACATATGAATATCAGTCTATCTTTCTGGCAATGCAAAGAATTCTCAGCTGGAACAAGCTTTAATGGAACCAAATTTGATTAAGGAAAGACTGGGACAATCAATAAGGCAAAGAACACATCTAAACCAATGACTGACCTAACGATAAGATTAAGCTTCATCGGCCCCCAAAGTTTCCTACTTTAAAGTTCAACTAAAATCCTACAACGACAAACATTTAAATAAAAAGGGGATGGCAGAGATGAAAAGCTACGAACCGATCAATTTTCCGATAAGAGTGAGCTCGTCACGCGCTTCCTCGATGAGCTCCTCGACCTGGCCACATCCAAGGCGCTTCTCAATCATTTCCCAATCTTCTTCCTCTTGGCAAACCTTCAGACGGTGGCGCGTGAAGCTCTCAACGGCCTTACGGTAACCCTCGTCTTCAGGTACGGCCTGGATCTCCTTCAGAGTCTTGTTGTAGAGACCGATAAGGACTTCCCTTGCGTTAGGTACAACGTCTAATCCGACGATCCCCGTTGTCTCCTTCACCTTAGCCAACAACGGCCGCGATATCATTCGCAAAAACATTCTTTTAGCCTTTTTTTCCTTCCTTTTTTACACTCTGATTCTGCAGATCACCAAATTCACACTCCCCCCTTCTACCAGATGTTTCTGCTTTTACTTTGAGTTGAGTTAGAGGGTGGTTGTAATGAATCTTAGCCGTCTTTTCCTCGTGTGTGTGCCTAGCCCCAAAATCGGACGGTTCCGCTGCACTCCAGTGCTTTTCGCAGGCTTAATTTGTAATTTGGGCCAAAAACAGAGCAGCCCATATTACTGAAAGGTAAAATCTGTAGCGCCAATACCTAATGGCCCAAGTATTTATAAAATAAAAGGAAAACTACGCCCAATATCACTAAACAATTAGTAAGTTTATATTTTTGTCACTCAATTTCAAAAGATCACAAAATGATAATTAAATTATTTAAAAAATTAATTTAAGTTACTAAGCTGTGAAAATTATTTCTATATAACATTCTCTGCCTACACCGTCTGCACCAATTGAAAGCTCTCATTCTCGTTCTCTAATATACTTTTGTTTTACTTTGAGTTGAGTTATATGGTGGTTCTTGTCCTCATGTGGGCATATTCCCAAAATCGGACGGTTCCAGTTCCTTCCTGTGTTTTAGCAGGTTTAATTTGTAATTTGGGTCGAAAAATAGAACAGCCCGTAATAGTGAAAGGTGAAATATGTAGAGCGGAAACCCAATGACCCAAAAATAGATCAGATCATGATCAGTTTTTTTTTTGTCCAGACCCTTTTTTGTTTGATTTAGTTATTATAACTTTTAAAAAATATTTTATTAATTTTTATATCTTTTATAATTAAATTCAAAATAATTTTTTAAATTTTTTAATAAAATGTAAGAGTTATTTATAAATCCAATTAGAGACTAATATCAACTGAAAAATTAAATATAAACTCTTTGCAACTCCACCTATAAATCAGTCTATAAATAAAAAATATTAATAATAAATAATGATTTGGATCGGCCGCGTTTAGGTTAAATTTACTTTTTCTATTTATGCCTGAATTAAACTTACTAGACAAAACGAATTGCATCCCCTTTAATAGGTCTAGATACAAAAACTAAAAGGTATAATGTCAATTTCAACCTACAATATTTATAATTTTTGCCGATTCTGTTTTTTTTTTTGAGTTATTTTTTATCATTGATCTTTTACAAAAGAGAGTTAAATAATTTCTTAACAAAAATACTAAATAAAATATTAATTTTTTAACAATATTGGTATGGCAACTCGTATGGTAGTTTACATATATTTTCATATTGACATAATATTATTTGTCTTATATGTTCGCCAATGAATAATTTAAAAATTATAAAATATTCAAACTAAAAATTAAAAAAAAATTAGCATCAAATACATGTGGATTGTCATACGAGCTATCATGTTTAAAAAATTAACGATTTAGTTAATATCTTTGTTTAAAAAATAAATTATTCTTTTTTGAAAAATTGATTCAATTTTTTTAAAAGGTTAATAATCAAATTTAACTAAAAGAATAATTATCAAATTGATAATAATATTTAAATATTAAAAACTAAATTTGATATTATACGAAATTAAGATTACCTTTCCTTTTTCTCATATAACAAAGTTAATGATATTTGAGAGAGATTTTAAATATATATTAAGAATATTCGAATATTAAATCTTATATTTTTAACTAACTAACAAGCTTTGAATAATTAACTCAATTGTTAATTAAATTCTAACTAACTAATCATACCAAAATAAATACGGAGTAAAACTTATATATTTAAATCTAGAAATAATTTTAAAAGAGCTGAAATTAAATTATAAAATTTTGAGGTGTTTAAATCGTGTATTAATTTATGTTTTCATCATTTTTAGGGAGTAAAACAACTTTTTTTTTAATTAAAGTGCATTTTGCATATATTAATTTATAATCTAATCATTTTGTGAAACAATTGAATTACAATTTTTTTTAATTTTTTAAGTTCACCCCTCGGATTCACTTTTCTAATAAATCTTGAAAATATTAAAATGTTACAACTTTTTATTAAAAAAACTTTTAAACAATAAAAGTACCATTGAGACCTTGTATTAATAGTTAGATTGCAATTTTCTCCTTCTATTAAAAAAATTGTAAATTAGTCTTTATATATTATATCAAAGAACAAACTAGTCATTATATTAAAATTTTCATCCATTTCTATTATTAAAAAACTTGTCATTATACATTAATACCACGTATAACTGTTTAGATTTTCCGTTAATTATGCTAGTCTTTAATAGTAAAAATTGATGAAACTTTTAATGAACATGACTAATTTAGTCTTTTATATAATATACAAAGACTAACTTATATATTTATAAACAAAAAAAATAAAATACAATTTTACCCTAATATACCGTCTTAATAATTTTACCTTCTAAACATATTTATAAACAAATTCATCGACTCAATTTCTCAACATTGACAAGGTCCGTATTTGGTCACATTCTTGCATTTAAAACCTTGTAATTGATCAATTTGGACTAACAAGTTGCACAAACACCTCTATACATCACCTCCCATGACCATCCATGGTTTTCTAGTACGGGGATGTCAACGATAATAAATTACTCTACTCTTAACTAAGATGCTATTATTTTATTTGCCTATTGAATTAAACTACCCCTAATTAAAATATTAATAATTTGAAGAAAAGAATTTTAATTATTAATAATGCATAAAATAAATTTGACCAACTGTTGTATCTAAAAATAAAAGAAAAGTTTGACCGAACGGATCCAACGAGCGAACCCCACCCGTGTGAACCCACAGGAAAAATAACAAAAGCGACTTTTTGTCTCGTGATGAAGGCATCCCAACCGGACATGGTTTCACGTTCCGAAATTAGACTAAATAATATATTATTATATTCTGCACTTATGTAATATATTTATAAAATATATATAAATTAAATGTGATTTTAATTGAGTAAATATTGTTAAATTTAAAATTTATTATATTTACGCATTTTTTAAATTTTTACATATAAATATAATGATAATATTTGTTTCTTTTATAATAATAATTCTAAACCAATATATTTTTGGAAAATATCAACTTCCTTTCAACAAGTTACTGTTTTTTTAAAAATAATAATAAATTGTTGATATATTTTTTAACAATAATAATAATTTTATAGAAATTCAAAAAAATAGTGTAAAATTTTCGGATATATCATTTTATTTTCAGGGAAATGATTCTGCAGGAAATAGTTATGTTGATTCTATTTTTCTTTTCTTTTTTTTTAAATAAAATAAAATTTCGACAATTTTATTATTATAACTACAAAATTAACTATTTTTTTGAACGATACGATACAATATTAACTTTGGATGAATAGAATCTTTTCTATGACATATACACGAAATTAAAGGTGTAAAATATGCTTTCTCTTCTGTATTTTTGTTATTGAACAACTTAAAGAAGAGAAAATTAAGCTACCCAAAAAAACAAACCCTACACGTTTACCGCCCAAAAAAAGGTGAAAATAAGCCTACCAGCCACCACCGGAGGCGGCGGAGGCGGAGCTACCGGTGCCCCAAGAGGAGAACTTATCACCGAAGGCGGAGCTGTTTCCTAATCCATTACCAGTAATACTGCTGCTGCCACCGCCAGCATCACCTACGAGCTCTTCCAATCCCTTGAAGAGATCGTCATCAACATGCACGTCGGGGATCAGAAGATCATCTTCGTCATCGTTTACCGCTTCCGGTGACATTTCAGGAGCGATGTTGTCAGCGCTCTCGTCATCGTCATCTCCATTATCGCCCGCGTTGTTGTTCAAGTCGGCTGCGGTGCCTTCAGGAGCTGAAACCGTGGTCGGCGAAGTAGAGCATGAAGCTGTGGCGGGCGCGGCGGCCCTTTGAAAGGTTGATAGCTTGTTCCGAGTACTACCGGCAAGAGAATTCCGGTGAGTGGGCCTAGGGTGCGTGTGGTCACCCGTATACGTAACGATGAAGACGTTGGGTTCCAAATTACTACGCTCCACTTGTTTCCTCGCTGAGCACCCCTTTGAGCTACTGCACCTGTAGTAATTTCTGCAAAAATATATATATTTATGATAATAATAAAAATGAAAAGTAACCAAAGATGCCATTGAAGGCTACGGAAGTTAATTAACCTTGGATACGGTGACCCTTTGATAGGCTTTTGTCCGTATTTACGCCATGCCCACGGATCCGACGATAAATTATCAGCTGTTACATGGCATACAGTTCTCTTCTGCTGGTTCTTCCTGCAGAAAAAAAATGGAGGATTTTTAGCTAATGAACCAAAAACAAACAGGAGCTGCCGACGGCTCGTTTTCAGTTTTACCTCTTTCTTGGTTTTTTCAACTGCTGTTGTGTGTTTAATGGCTTAATAAACTGCTGCTGCCATTGATGATGTTGGCCACTAGATACTCCATTAATGGACCTCGAAGAGCTCGGATCTGTACCACGATTAGTGCTGATGATGGTGGTGGTGGGGTCGGATAACAAAGGCTCGTAAGAATCTTGTAAAGAACCACTTTTTTTAAGATTAGGAAATGTAAACGGATCATCTTCTTCCTCAAACGTCAACGAAGCTAAGCAAGCTAAAGGGTCTTCCCGCCAACTATCATTATTCCCATTCGAGAAATAGTTGCCTGATACGGCGGAGGTGGATGTGTTGGTGGCGGACGTACAACTCCTCACCACCGCATATAGATCCCAGTCCCCTGCAGCCATTTTCAGTTACTCCCAAAATCAACGTAGAAAGTTACCAAACACCGAATACAGCTGTTTATTTTGTTGAGCAAACGATCGGAAAAGGAAACGCACAGGCACGAGAGGAGGAAAGGACGGCGGCGCTGACTTTTTTCCAGTTGTGAATGAAAAGAAAATTAACGGAGAGAAACGAAAAGAAAAAAAAGCATAAAAGACTATTACAAAGAGTAAGAAGAGAGATGAAAAATGGTGGGTGGTGCACCTGACTTGCTATTTGTTAATTATTTATACATGTGAGAAAATCAAAATACGGGTATCACCGGAAAAAATTTTAGGATTTTTAAATTTCACTTGATTTTATGATTTAATATTAAATTATTTTAGTTAAATTTTACTTATAAAAATATTAATAAGTAATTAATTTTACTTGTAACTCCTCTCAATATTAAAACAAAAGAAAAACTCGATTAAAATATATTTAAACTCACAATTCATTTGCAATAACAAAAATACTTTAATATAAAAATAATAATTATTATAATCAAACGAAATGATAATAAAATTTAGATTCGACTCAACTAAATTTATAAATATTGAACATTATTTTTATTATAAAAATTGTTATATATTAATAAATTATTATATAAAATTTGAAGGTATACATTAAATATTTAAGGGAGTTAATATTACAAGTCAATTCAATACTAATTTAATTATATAATGACCAAAATACCTTTAATTTACAAAATAAATTACATTATTTTCATATCATTTTTACTATTTTATATCATATAATAACAAAATACACATATAATTATATTTCAACTCATGCCACTTTAAATTTTTAATATTATTATTTTACCTTTTCAAAGTCTCATCTATTATTTATATAAATTTTTAACCTTTTCAAAGTCTCATCTATTATTTATATAAATTTTTAATATATACATTTGTTATATAATTTTATTTTAATTATATTATTACTATTCATAATTTTAAATTATATATTTTTGGGGTAATGATTTTTAATGTCCCTTCACTTTTGCTTTTCCTTTGACTTTATGAAATTGTCAAAAGTGGGGCCCAAAGCTAAGGCAAATGTGGCAGTGGCACTTGTAAGGACGATGCTTCCTATGCTTCCAATTTATGCTACACGCCCTGCCTTTGTTGATTTTTGTACTCGAAATCTAATTGGATATTGTGCTTCCATTAGCCAAAAGGTATGGCAATCATCACGCGCTCTTCTCGAGCGTGAAAATCACCAGTATTGTACACCAGTTGGTTATATTATCTTCCGCATGCCCTGCAGCTGGATTACAACAGTGTCATTTCAATTTTACGTATCTTAATTCGTATTTATTAACAATGAAGGATTTTTTTGAAAAAAATATTATGTATGAATTTTCATTTTATAAATAATGCGAAATAATTTTAATTACTTACAAGTAGATTATAAAATTTTATTTTAATTTAATAAAAAAGGTTTATTTTTGTTTTATTTGTACATATAAAATTTTTAAAAAAATATAATTATAATTATAAATTCTTTAAACTTTTAAAATATGTTTACAATTATAAATTCCTTCTACATTGGTAATAATTTTCATACCAATCGAGCTAATACTCAATAATGTATTGCATTATTTTCATATATTAATTAAACATGCTGTATTTTCTTTAAATTTTGATATATTAAATTACTAAATTTATCTCCAATGACATTAAATATCAAATGAATTTCATTAAAGTTCTTTTTATTAATATTTTTCTTGTTATGAACCTTTTTGAATTTCTCTCAATATAATACATTACATACACGGAAAGTCAGTCATACTAATGCCAAAAAATTTTCAATTAATTCTATTTTTTATTTTCCGAAATAAATAGTTCGGTAAAGAAAGAATTTATGCATGATACCACCAATTGAAGGAGATACACATTTTAACGCATGAACTTGAGAGAAAGTAGAACAAAACATTTTATTGTGTACCCACTAAACATTAAATACAACAAAAATAAATTAATTTAAGTAAATTATGTTTAAAATATCTTGGTAAACATATAAAATTTCTAATAAAAATAGTACTGTTATTAAACTTTTATAGTTTTTTTTGGAGTTATATTAATTAACTGAATTAGATATTCTCAATTTATGGATTTTATTTTAAGATGATGTCTAAATTTTTAAAATATTTTAATTACATTTTTAAATTGTAGATGTTATTTTAATCATAGCATTTTTTTATTAAATTTTTTAAATAATATGTCAAATTTTATATAGTTAAATTTAAAGAAAAATAGAACCCCATTGCATAATTTTTCAAAGTAAAAAATAAAAAATAAAGTAAAGTTGAAAAAAGGAAAGAATCAACGGATGAAAAAGCTTTTGTAAATGTTTCAAGAAATTTAAAACTAATATTTTAAAAAAAATGTGTTTTTACAAAATTTATTTTTTCTTAATTAGTTTATTTTAAATTATATCACATATTTAACAGTTAAATTAATAACTTTAGTAAAAAATGACCTAATTAATATAACGTCAATAGTTTAGAGTATTGGTGCTCATGAACCGAGTTCTGGCCAGGCCTAAGCATGATATTAACATACTTCATGCTTGCCCAAGTCTGGCCTGACCCAAATTATGGGCCTAAAATTTTGCTTAAATTCACCCATATTTGTAAAAGACTAACCTAATTCTATTTTAGTCCCGCCCATATTATTTTTAAATTTTTTAAATATTTAATTTATATTATCTTAATATTTAATAATTTAATACAATTTTAAATTATTAAAACATTTTATATAGCCATCTTAACATTATTTTGATGTCTACATTAGAGTAGTGTTATATATTTAGTGTAAGTTTAATTTTTTAATGTGTTCTAAATAACATAACATGAAGTATTATAAATTTAAAAACGGGTCGGGCTAGTTGGGCTTGGGCCTTGAATATTCAAGCTCGAGCCCAACCTATGTTTTAAATTGGTCTAATTTTTTTGCCCAAACCCATTTTTCAAGCCTAATTTTTTTTACCCAAATCCTCCCAAATTTTAGGCCGGCCTTCGGTGCTGGGTGGGTAGCCTGACCCATGAATAGGTCTAGTTTGTAGATGTAATTAGAATGTTTTGAAGCTGAGGGGTCAATTTAAAATAAGGATTATAGTTTAAGGACGTTTAGTGAAATTAACTCTTTTTATAATTCAATAAGATTAAGATAAAATACACTTGTGCTCACCCAATTATTAGTGAATTTCTTTTTTTGGTCAACCAAATTATGAAAAGTTACAAAATAGTCACTTAATTATTAAACTTTTTTCTTTTTTTGTCACCAACTGTTAAATTAGTAACGGAAAGATAACAACTTTTAAAATTAGCATAATAGCAACTTTAACCATCGACATTTATATTTTATGTCAAATTAATCTTTATTCTAAAAAAAACTAACCCTTGACATCTACACATTGTGTAATTTGATATTTTTTGTAATTTTGCTTTTCTTTATGGCATTGAATGTTAGTTCTAAAAGAATGAGAAAAAATGAAATTTATTATATTGGGTTTCGGGGTGTTTCCATTTTTATATTTTTTTATCAAAATTAGCTGATAATATTTTTTAACTTTTTAGGTGAATGCATCATAAAGAAAAGCAAAACTACAAAAAAAATTAAATGATATGATGCGTAAATGTTAAGGGTTAATTTTTTTAAAATTAATATTAAATTGATATAATATAAAAATGTTGAATGTTAAAATTATTATTATGTCAATTTTAAAAGTTGCCATATTATTTTCCGGTTAACCATTCAATAGATGACAAAAAAAAATTGAAAAATCATTTTATATATATATATTTAATTAAGTCATTATAAAAAAACTCACCAAACTACATGTCGGACGGTAGAGAGCCACTCTCTAGTCGGTGGCGCGTGGAAAGTGAGAAATTTAGAAGGAGACGTGCACTATGGTAGAATCTAGAATCCACAGTCACGACCATATAGCTACCAATTGGAGTATTCCTTTTAGATGTGGGAAATGAGAATTCAATGCAAAAGCATTTGATTGGAACTTAAAAAGTAATAAAAATCGTGTGAACTTAGATTCAAAACCTTATTTTTCGTACGATAGATTTATTTCATTTAGACGACAGCATGTGATTCTTTTCCAAAAAATTGCGGACATCGTTATATTCACATATCTGTATTTTATTTAATTATAATTCCAAAATATACAAAATACTTTTCCCTCTAGATAATTCAACGTGAGTGTGCAATACAAACCAATTGACGTGTATAATTACATGCTCTCATTATTGGTCCATAGGCTACACAAATTAGTAGAGGTGACCCCTATTCATAGCTAGGCCTCCCTCACAACATGTGGTTGTGTATACGCCTGACGTTTTGGCATTTAACATGAATAAAATTATCATAGAGGTTTATATGTTAAGAGTTTGATTATATTTTATTTAACTTATTTAAAAAAAAGATAAAGTAATCCATATATATTAGATCAAAAAATTAACTAGTTATTCTGTTAAAAATTTAATCTATTTCTATTGTTAAAAAACTTATCATTATAAGGTACACGTAACAATTATTCTGACAGTTATGTCAATTTTTATAGTAGGATTAGATGTTTTAAAAGTAAGTTCACGTGACTCAAAAAGGTTCCTTGCTTTGAATTTAACTAATATGGGCAAAGATGATAACCCTTTTTGACTAAATTCTCTTGATTTATTACTCTCAATTGTGTTTTGATTTAGATTGATTGAGAAAAACCTATAAACATATTTTATAGAAATTTAATCTCATCTAAATTTAGGTGAGAATCATATATATACGTACACGAGAATACATAAATAACTTTTATTTTAAATTATAATTAATATTATTTTAATAATACTTTTATATTTTCATATTTTTTATATCATCTTTAAATAAAATATTTAAAAATTACAAGTTCAATTATTCAACACATGTTCAACAGCATTAAAATATAAATTTATTATCAATCACCAATATTAATTATTAAAAAATTAAAAATTTTAACATATATTTAATATTTTTTAATTTTTATTTAATAGCATAAAAACATTATCTTTAAATTATTTTTTAATTACAACAGTTTAAATGCAATTTATTTTAACAATTAATTAACTCATCTCTAATTAATTAATTAGCTAAATGAGCTAATTTAATTTTAACTAAATAACTAGTTAATCAAAATAAATTTAAATAAAAATTTACACATTTACATAAAATAAAATTCGAATTTAGAATCTTAAAAATTTTAAAATATCAATTTTGTCATTAAAGTTAAATTTTATGGACAATAATATTTTATATGTCTATATCCGACATTCAAAGTTATATCCAAATAACATAGTTATACCCAAATAAAATAAATCGCAAAAGAAAATGGATAGAAATGTTGTTGACGTGGGTTTGGCAGATGATTATAGAAAAGAAGATTGTGACAGTGACAAGAAAATTAATTGGAAGGAAAAATGGACACTAAAGAGAGAAGAGGGTAGTTTTTGAGCTTTATGGGTTTGGCAGAAGACTTTTAAATTGTCACTAAAAAAAAAAGCCAGCTAAAAGGTCATAATCTGTATGCAACTCATCCCCCCACTATCACCAGTTTTATATTTTATCCTTTTACTGCTCCCATAATACTTTTTTACGCAAAGGGATTATATTTATATGATAAAAGTATTACATTAAGAGTTTTATTGTATTTTATTTTTTTATTATTTAAAAATAAATAAATTAATTCATATATATTAAATTAAAAAGTAAAATAGTTATTCTGTTGAAAATTTTATTTATTTTTACTATTAAAATTTTATCTTTGTACGTTAGAACATTGTACACGTGATACTTAAAATTTGAATAAATTAATCATTGTATTTTTGGTCAAAAAGTAAATTAGTCAGCCTATTAAAAATTTTATTCATTTTTACTATTAAAAATTAGTCATTGTACGTCGAAATATAATACATGTGGCTCGCAACGTGTAACTATTTGGTCATTCTATCAGTTACACCAGTTTTTAACAGTGAAAATAGATAAAAATTTTAAAAGAAATGGTTAATTTACTTTTTTATCTAAAATTAATTTTTCTATTAATTTTTTAAGTAAAGAGAATAAAATACAATCGAACTTCTAATACAAAATCTCCATAATATTTTTTCTAATATGATATTTATATAAAAAACGTATTTAATTTAATTTTAAAAAAATATAAAAAGCTTAAAAATGAAATGAAATTATATCAAAATAGATATAAAATATTATTATCTGAAACTTGATTTTGACATATAGAGAGGAAAGGAGAAGAGGGGGGCACCCAAAAAACAAGGAGAAGCCAACAATTTCACCATGTCCACGTTGTTATCTTTTCTTTTTCTTCTTGATTATGATTACATAACTTTGTGACAAGTTGCTCGATGTCCTTTAACAGGTTGAGCACTATGTTTTTTTTTGTTTTTTCTTCTTTAAAAGTTTTTTCAAGTGGAAGTTTGAAAAGATGTAGTCACAAATTATATCAAGTTTCGAATTTAAAATTTATATGAATTAATTAAAATAAATTAGAATTATGTCTTGTATTAATTATTAATATAATGTTTCGAAATTGTATTTTTTTTAAATAGCAATTGTAATATATTATAATATAGAACACAATAATTAAAACTATCGATAACTCTTTCTCAACCTATAAATAAAAAAAATACGTTTCAATGCACTCAAACTTACATTCTCCTGCATTGACAACAATGTCCGTCCAATCTAGCTAAGACTCAATTGACCCAAAAAATAGGTTTTTAAGTGAATTATTATGTTTGAAATTGTTAAATACCGATCAATCTAGATATTATTAAGAATGAAATGATTCTGATTAAAGATATTCATATGTTGAATTGAATTATAGGTAGTTTTTTTTTTAAGAATTTAGCTAAAATAGATTATTTTATTGTTTAAAAATTTATTTAATTGATGAATTTTAAAAATTGAATGAAACATTTTTGGCCCTTGTTTGTGCTTTGACCATCATTAAATATAATGGGGGCTTATTTTTTTTACTAGAAATGGAATGGCATTATCACTTTGTGGTCACTATGCCTCTCGCATCATATAACCAAAACTTATCTCTCATACTCTGTCAGTACATAATTTTAAAAAATAAAGACCTATCCATGAAGTAATGATCAAACTTGTTTTATATTAAATGCATAATAATATTTTAATTTTCTATTTAATTTTTCATTTTTTAACATTTAAATTTATAATTTTTTTGTCAAATCACCCTAAGATAGATGAAAAATTAATATTTGTTAATTTTACTGATGCGACATATACGTGGATTAATACATAATAATATGGAAGCATTTAATTAATTTTTTATTTTAATTGTATTAAAAATAATTTTTTTATAAATTTTAATGTTTTTTAAGTTTTAAAAATAAATTTTATAATTTTTTAAAGGTTTTTAAATTTAAAAACTAAATAAATGCTGATGTGTCATCTACGTAACAATTCACGTGTATGCTATGTTAGCAAAGTTAAAAAATATAAATTTTTTTATTTATTTTGAGGTGATTTAATTAAAAACATAAATTTAAATGTTATAAAAAATTAAAATTTAAATAAATAGTTAAAATATTTTTTTATAAAATTAAAAGACTAAATAAATTATTATATTTAATTTAAATTATTGAAAATGTATATATACATTCTACATTATACGAGTCAAAAAAGTGAAGCAAATAAGTGGTAAAGCAGAGATTTTAGGTCCCGGGTTTGTGGGCTTTTTATTTTTATTTATTTTCCTATTTTTGGATGCTTGGGTGAAATATGTATAAATTTGGTTGGGATATCATAATTTCATAGTCAGTTTATCAAACATTTCGACAAATGCTAGTGTTGTTTCACCTGAACTAAATTGTTTGATTAGATTAGTTAGATAATGAATTGGTCGAAATATTTATTTAGAATATAGTATTAAATCGATTTGATAAAAAATAATACAAAATAATTAAATTTGATTTTTTAAAATATTTATTTTAATAATTTTTTAATCGAATCTGATAATGTGGCCATTTAACTATGGATACATTTGTAAAACATTGCTTTACCTTATAATTGCTTATTGGTTTACTTTGATGGGTTCATGAACCCATAATATGCTTCACTCTTTCTATAGTACAATAATGGTGTAGTTTTATGGAATTTCTAGTGAGGGGTGATATTTGTATGTAAAAAATATATAGAGGCATTTATATTAGTGGTTGTATTTGTATTTTATTTTTTTATTTCAGAAATAGATAAATTAGTTAATGTACATTAGATTAAAAAGTAAATTGATTTTTTTTTGTTAAAGAAAAACATTTATTTCTATTGTTAAAAATTAGTCACTATATGTCAATATGAAGTACCCTAGCACCCAATGAGTATTAATTGAGTTATTCCGTTAGTTACACTAATTTTTAGTAATAGAAATGGATGAAATATTTAATAGAAAGGATAAGATTACTCTTTGATCTAACATATATGGACTAATTTGCTAATTTCTTGAGTAAATAAAACAAAATATAATGACTTTCATGATATTTTTACCGATATTTATATGATTTTTAATGATTTTTGCATTTAATTTACTTTGTATAAAGTTTTTTTAATGAAGAAAAAGCGCAATCATTACATAGCAATTTGAGAAAAAAAAATTGTTTTAGGGTGTAAAAATGAATATATTTTTTGGGAGAATTGCAATTTTGCTATTAGAACAATAAATCTTGAGGCAGAAAACATGAAAACATTGTCAAATATATTTTTTTTAATAAAATTTTAAATTAGTTCTTATATTCCAATTTAGTTGATTTTACTCTTATATTTTTCGATTTTTAAAAATTTAATCTTAACACAAGTGATAACAGTTAAATATGTTAGGTCAAATTCTGCTATTACTCTATAATATGCATGTAAGTTGCAAAGTTAGTCCATGTACTCTAATTTGGTCATTTTAGTGCATACTTTTTAAATACATAAATTCCAATTCTAACTCAAACGTAATCTGTTAAATTTATTAACTAAAGTGATGTGGTTTTTTCTTTTTGTTAGTGTTATGTGAAAAATATCAAAGCTAACGTGACATGACATTCCACATATGATAAAATATTTGTTGCATAAGATGTTTGAAATAACAGAACTTAACTTGAGAGATTCAACGACAATAGTTTGGGTGAGGATTGGAATTTCAAAATTTGAAAAGTACATGAATTCACTGTTTTTAAAATTAGACCAGCTGGTTGGACCGAGACCATGATACCGATCTAGAATAAGATATTGAACCCATATGAGTATAATGTTCAATTTTGTGTTACTTTTAAAAGATTTTTCTTTTTTTGTATAACAATAATACGATCCCAAATTATGCTCCTGAAACATGAACACTCGATCAATAAATTACAACTTAAAATTCTTTATTACAACTTAAAGATTTTTTAAGAGGCTAATATGAAAACCACACATCAAAAGTTAACAGTTGAGATTAAAAAGCACATGTACACATGTGAAATCCAATTTTAATTGTTTGCAATTAAATCCATTTTAAGTAAATGGGTTCAAACTTGTTTTGGGCTTCCTCATGAAATATACTAGGATCTGTTTTCAGTTTCAATATCAGATTCATGTGTAGGTGCTTTTCTTGAATTTTATCACGCTTTCCTTCGATGTACCAATATTCCTATTTCGGCGGAGAATAATTCATTCTATTGAAATATGCTTAAAATACATTTAAATTTTTAATTTTTATTTTTAAGAATTTAAATTTTTTTATATTTTAGATTTGACATAATCATATAATAAAAAATGACATTGTAATTAACTTAAATTAATGAGATAATTGCATTAAATATCTGAAATTATGACCCTCATTCTATATTGCTATATAAACTTCAAATCATTATAACTACACCTCTAAACTTTTAATGTTATATTAATCAGGTCTTTTTGTTACTAAATTCGCTAATTTAACTGGTAAATGACACGTTAGATCTTTTGTGACATGATTTAAAATAATAAAAAAATTAAGAAACTAGGAATATTGAAAAAATAGATGTTTTAAAAATATTAGTTTCAAGGTTTTCAAAACATTTATAAATGTTTTATCATTCACTCCTTTTTTTTTCTTTCTAGCTTTACTTTATTTTTAGTTTTTACTTTTAAAAGTTATATCATAACGTTCTATTTATTTAATTTTTTCATTTAAAATTTAGCTATATAAGATTTGATATATCGTTACTTATTGAGATTTAGTTCGATTTACATGAGTATTATTGCCAGTATAGGAGGACGTGGTTTAAGTACGCTTTAGCGTGCTTTATCCTCCTATTTAAGGGTTAGAGAGAGATTATGAATAATTCTAGTCATTGTGTTAAAAAGAGCAAATATGATTAGAATTTATAATGAGATTGTTAAAAAAAAAGGTTAACATATCATTTAACAGTTAAATTAATGGTTTTAATATTAAAAAGACATAATTAATATAACATCAATAGTTTAAGAACGATTTTAAAATAAGGAACATAATTTGAGGGTGTTTGATGCAATTAACTCAAATTTGACCAATTTTAAAAAATTAGATTTTTATTTTTAAATATTAAAATAATAAAGAAAATAAAATTATAAAATAAATTCTAAATATACCGTACTTAAAAGATATTTTAACCTAATTTATCATACTTTATCATACATTGTCCAACATGCCCCCCTAAAGTTTATATTGAAAGTTGAAACTGATAGATGCTTAAAACAAGCCGTCCATTGCACAAAAGTGAAATTAAATATTTTCTTTTTCAGCCTAAACATTAAATGAGATATTTATTTCATGTAGAAGAAAAAAACAAAACGAAATTAAAAAAAAAAGAACACACGAGAGAAAACGAAAAACAATAATACAAAAAGTGAAGCAAAAAATATCTTACCACAAGAAAATGAAAAAGGAACGTAAAAAAAGTGGACAACTCAAGTAGGGTCCAGTGTTAAATATCTGCTTCATATCATATGGCTGTAGTTCTGACAACTCAGCACAAAACAGTTCATCTAAACCATACATGACCGGTACCTGTTATTCTTTTTCTAGCACGTGTCGTTTTGTGAAATACCTATCTGTCTCATTACTTCTCCCTTTAACCTTTTGACCGACCCTTTAGGTTCCCTCAACTAGGATTATAAATAGATTAATATTTAGAGGGTGATGTATAAATTTATTATAATATTGTTTAAGTAAAAAAAAAAGTTAGTGTTTGTTTCTTTTAATATTATTTTATTTCACAATAATTTATATAATATATATAATGTTGATACAAATATGAATGGCTACGGATAATTTGCTTGACAATTGATGTATATTTTATGTTTATATGATATTATTTTTATTAAAAAATAATATTTTGTTTTGTTTTAAAAATATAAATAATTAAATTTGGTTATTTTTAAAAAAATGACTGTCAAATTTAATTAAAAATATAAGAACTAAATTGATAAAAATATAAATACTGTGAGCCAAATTTATTATTATACTTTATTTGTGGTATTATAAATTTACAATTACATGTTTTGGATATAAAAACTGGAGATAGGAATGGAGCCATGAATTCGGTATTAAAAGTCAATTGAAACTAAGTTTAAATTGAATTGTTTGTAATAAATTTGTATGTCATCATATCTAAACAAATATAAATATATAAAAATTAATGTGCTTTAATACGAAATTAGTTATACTGTAATAAAATTTTTAAATTTTTAATTTAACTCGAATAATTTTATTTTATTCAACTCAACTCGAATTTTATTCGACTTGAATAAATTCAAAAAAAATTCAAATCAAGTTAATATGATAAATAAAACTAATCAACTAGATTAAATTAAAATCTTTTACTCAATTTAACTAAATGCTGACGACTACTAAATTTCTTTACTAATATAAACAAATTAAACAAATTAACAATTAACAACAATCAATTTAACTTCTAAGAAGAGTAACCTATTTGAATCTTAAAATAGTGTAAAATTTGCTTGTTTAACAAGGGAATGTAAATGTAAAATTAATTGTATTCACTAACTATTTTCGTATTCAATTATTTTCATTTGATGTTGGAACGTTTTAGAAAAAAAATGCCATTTAAATGTATTTTTCGTTGTAACTTCTATTACCTAATGTATTTTATTTAAGAACAAAAAAAAAAAGTTTTAAACTAAATTTGACTTGGACCAAACTTTTGTAGACGTGGCAGATTCTTATTCGCTAGTTCTAAATCTCAAATGAAAACCACGCAACATCCAATCCAAATTGTGAGCCCTTTATGTACAAACTCAGCCCCCCTTCGAACGCTATTTTGGTTCTTTCAAAGCTTACCCCCGAAAAAAAAATCTCCCAAAAAATCTTACATTGTATAAAAAAAGAGTCCGAACCCGGTTGCGTGATTTTACCTGGATCCGACTGTAATGGCGTTACCTGGACTGGGGCCGTTTTCCACGGCGGAAACGGCGGCGTCCACGGTTTCATCTTCCGAGGATCCGAATAAGAAAATCCGAAAGCCCTACACTATAAGCAAGTCTAGAGAGAGCTGGACTGAACCTGAACACGACAAGTTCCTCGAAGCTCTTCAACTGTAACAAGCGTTTTTTTTTAATCTCTATATTCTACGAATTTGCTTTGCTTCCATTTCTAATTAGGGTTTTTGATGACTATTTTTAGGAATTATGTCTTTTATTTTTTTGGCAACTCAGTTTCAAGGTTTTTGAATTGAGTTTGATGTTTAAGATCGTAATTCATATTTCACTAGTAACTAACTGAAACTGCTAGATTGCTTATGTTAAGTTTGTGTATTTTCCTTCCTATACTCAGTTAGCTGTAGACTTCATATCTAAACACTGTTTGTATATTTGAATACACTGAGAGATTTTAAATAGCGGCTACGACTCGATGTTACGGTCTCTCTCTATATGGATGTATGTATGGATGGATGGATGGATGTATGTGCGTGTGTGCGCGCGCGCGCGAGAGAGAGAGAGAGAGAGAGAAAGAGAACTCTGAACACTGTTCATATATTTGAAGACATTGAAAGATTTTAAACAGCAGCAACGACTCGATATTACGGTCTCTATATGTATGTGTGTGTGTATGTATATGAGAAGACCCTGAACACTGTTTGTATATTTGAAGACATTGAAAGATTTTAAATAGCCGCGACTCAATATTATGCTCTCTCTCTATATGTGCGTGCGTGTGTGATTATGTTTGCCAAAATGGTTTTCCTGGTCTCACTTTTTTTTGTTGTTTACATTTCTTTGGTTCTATTCAGATTTGACCGTGACTGGAAAAAGATTGAAGCTTATGTCGGGTCTAAGACTGTTATTCAGGTAAAACTAAAATGTACCTATATTTTTTCCTTAGCAAATTCTGGCTCTGTATTTTGAAAGGAAAGAGGCAGGAGGATTTAGGAGAGTAGGAGATTTTGTTGCTGTTGATCGTATTTTGGGTAATCTTTCCATTCGTATGTGTTGGTAAGAGTCTAGAAATCATGATGACGTAAAAGCCTCTGTTCTATCTATATTTGAGCTTGCTTTTAATGATTCGAAGTGAAGTGTGCCTTCTGTTTTTTTTCGTAGATTCGTAGCCATGCCCAGAAATACTTTCTAAAGGTTCAAAAGAGTGGAACGAGTGAACATTTACCTCCGCCTCGACCTAAAAGAAAAGCCGCTCATCCATATCCTCAGAAAGCCTCCAAAAATGGTGAGGATATTTGATCTCAAGTATGATCGTAAAATCACGGAACAGACTTCAGTTAATAACCTTGTCACTCTGTTTCACATTTAGCAGTTCTTGGGCAACCACAAGTATCTGAGCCTTTGCAGTCACCTGCTGCTTTACTCGACACTGGATATGTTCTTAGATCCAATCCCTCGTTGATGCTCGCGGACCCTGTTACTAGAGCTGCTGCTTCTCCCCAAACAAACAACGCACAAACCATCAGTTTTGCACAAGATAAAAAAGGTTTCTAACATTGAAATCAATTATGATATATAGCTTTGTTCCCTTTAGAGTTTTAAGATTTTGAAAATTTGTTGTATATTATTTTTGTAGGTCCTGGGATGGCCAATAACTCATGTAGTAGCACTGAAAGTACCCGAAAGACGACAGAAGTTGGGGATACAACTGATCAGGGAAATCATGGTCATGCATTGAGAGGTTTTATCTTAAATCTGCTCGAAATTTATAATCTTTTCTGCTAGCTAATATCCTCACACCCTTTAAACCAGTTTCTTGCTTGGTGCAGTTTTGCCCGATTTTGCTCAAGTATACAGTTTTATTGGCAGCGTCTTTGATCCAAACACTAAGGGTCATATGCAGAAACTTAAGAAGATGGATCCGATAGATGTTGAAACAGTACGCACATTTTACAATGACAATTTATAGGAACTTGTCTATCTTGCCTTGGACGTGATTACTTATATAATTTTTTTTCTCCTATTTAGGTTTTGTTGCTGATGAGAAACCTCTCCATCAATCTGACAAGTCCTGATTTCGAGGATCATGTGAGTTTCTGTTAGCTCTTTCTAATGGTTACTTCTTCCTTCCCGGTATATGTGATGCAATTCAACTGCTATTGCTAAAAGTAGATTTTTGTTAGTGGATGAATGCTGAGAAAATTTATGTTCGTAGATTTTGTTCGAATTGCAACATAAATCGGATCTAATCATCCATGTATTTGTTTTGTATATTTATAATATATTGTTCTGTGATGCAGAGAAGGTTGCTTTCTTCCTACGAGATTGACACCGAGACAAATAATATTAACAGTGGTGCCTGTGAAGCTGTTGATAACAACCAATCTAAACGAATCACTTAATATTGTAGGTGATGAGATTCTTTTCTAATTTCAGCTTGCGCATAATCTCTTTTATTCTTGTATAATTTATGCGTACTCTATTTTCATTCCAGGAAAAAAGGGCTAACATCAAATGAGTTCGGAACCACGATATTGCGTCAGTATATATACAGTGCTGGTCAGATCATTGGCCGCAAGGTTTTGGGCAGAACAAAAGTAGAAAAGTTGAAAAGAGTGTACAGTGCTTCCCTTATCTTTGTTTTGAAGTTGGTATCTATCTTGTACAGTGCTGGGTTCTTGGCTTCTTGCCTTGTGTATTCAAGTTTTGGTTGCAAATTTTTATTGTGATATTATGCCTATTTTCTTATATAAACACAGTATTCTCTATGCTGCTACTATGGAGGTAAATACAAATTTCAGTGTTTGTTTTTTTCCTATGTTGCTGCCGACATTTTTTGTCGGAGAACTTTGTGTTTAGATGCATATACGTACGGAGGATAAGATATTTCAAATGGTTAAATATCCATAAGTCCCTGTGCTTTTGTAAATTTAGAATTTAGTCCTTATATTTTTTGTAGGAATTTAATTATTTTATTTTTTAAATTTCAAAATTCAGTTCTAACTTTTAACACTATTAAATTTTTTTTAAAAAAATTTAAATTCATTATAAAGTCATTTTTAGTTGCATGACTCACAAATATTCTTTTAATTTTAAAATATCACAATAACAAATTTAACAATAAAAAATTAATAATGTTAACCATTTAATCTGAATTCTGAAAATTTTTTAAATTTAAAAAATAAATTTTAAATTTTAAATCTACAAAAAGTATAAAAACTTGTCACATTTTAACCAACACATCATAAGCTTAGCATGGAATAGTTACGACATTTGACACTCACACCTAAATTAGCCTAAATTCGATTAATTTACGAGTAAATGTACGGGTTTTTTCGCAAGTTTTTAGTAATATAACTTCCTTTTCATCCTTGTTTACAATGATCAAAAGCCAAATATCAAATGCTATATCCGTGTTCATCGATCTGTATTTAAACCTACCTAGCGGTTTTTTAGAAGATCGAACAAAAGATGAATCTGACTAAACAATTGCAAAGTTAAGCAAAAAGCTGAAAATTTGTAGCTGATTACCTCTGTCAAAGGCCTGTTTTCAATTTGTTTTCCAAACTGATTCCACACTTGGCCAGCCGAAGTACGAAGATCCATCCGCTTCGCTCTCGATTACAATCTCGGAAGGCCTGTAAAAGTTTACCCTGATTAGTATTTCCATTGATAAACTCATCAATTAGTCAAAGTCCGGTTAGAGGCTATGCAAAATCTGGAACTCATTAGAAAAGTTATGAAGCTGAAGCCTTACCTGGAACTGGCATTTTGAAGAGAGTTATAAAATTGTCTATTAAAATTCAGGGACGAATTAAAAGTTGCGTTTTGGTCGTGTTCATAACAAGCCATTTGATCTGAAGTATGTTGAGGAAATGCAGCCCTAGGCAGCCCATACATTTGTTGGGGAGGGAGATGATAGCCCATACAATAATCAAATCCTGTTTCAGCAGCTCGAAAATATTGGGAGGGTGTGTGATGCACATTTGTAGGGAAGTGCTGAAGAGCTTGTAGAGTGTAGGCATAGCTTTTTAAATCTCTAGGCTTGATTATGGAACTCTTTGGACTTGTTTCGTACTCGGAACAACTTACTCGTTCCTTCGTTGATTTCAGCTGAGAATGGCGGAGTTGTGGGTTAGATTGTTGCATGTACGGATTGTTAAAATAAGTTTCCGAGCTTGTAAGATCATGAGAACGGTGAACGAAAGCAGAACTTTCGAAACGGGTTAGATCAAATCTGTTTTCACCGGCTGCCACAAACAAGGACTCTTGTGGAAGTATGTAGTCATCTACGGTTATCAAGCTATCTTCATCTGGCAAACAAATCTCAAGCTCATCATAACTACACAGAGAACTGTTCTTTGATTCTAGCGCATCTTGAACATCACTGCTTCTTTTACTTGCACTAGTTTGCACAAGAAAGCTCGAGAATTCGATGCTTTCGACATTTCCAATTGGCCTAGACTTCACTGAATCATCCCATTTGAACCTGCTTGTCAAGTCTTTTTTGGTGCCTGTTGATCTAGAGATAGGTCCATGAAGATTCTTCTTAAATTTGTTTAGCTGGTAGTTGTCAATTTCAGTTTCAGAAACATAGGATTTATCCAGGGACCATGTATTTTTTAGCTTTGAGGATTCTACAAGGTCTGTCAAGCCTGCTTCTTTCCGTAACAATGAAAGTATGTTCTGAGATTCTTCATCGTAATTGGAACAATTTGATCTCTGAGTTGAACAATGTCCATTGATCTCTGACAGTATTGGTTCTTCCAAGCTTTCACAAGAAATAACTCCTGGATTACAAGGTCCGTACAATTCCATAGAGGTTCGCTTTGTGACAGGAACGGGAACAGATTTCATTAGATTGTCACCAGATCCATTTGCTCCAAAAGAAGATTTTGTTGAGTCATGCTCAATGGCCTTTTGATCAACAGCAGTCATTTTCTCTAGAGAATTCCCCCCCCCCAAAAAAAAAAGCCAATCGATTAAGGAAGCAAGGATATGAAACATAAGTTATGGTTAAAGTACCTAGGAGGTCCCTGTATTATAGGGATTGGATCAAATTAGTCCATTATTATTAAATGAATCAATTTAGATATTATACTATTAAAAAAAAATCCAAATTGTAATACAACATTTACTATAAAAAATTGTCTTGAAAATTAATTTTTTTCAATTGCAGTTCAATTTCAAATAAAAAATTTCATTTACAGAGTCATAGAAGCTTTAAAAATATTATCTTTGTTAAATAGTAAATGCTAAATCTATTCAAGTTTGGCCTTATTTGGTTCTTTTCAATTTTGGCCTTATTTGATTCTTTTCATTAGTATAGTGACTAAATTGATCCATTTAATAGTAGAGAAACTAATTTGATCAAGTCCCTATAATATAGGGACCTCTAAGGGATATTCACCCATAATCTAAAATCCCACTTTTAAGGAAGTTTTGAAGAGCTGAAGGATCATGAATAATATTTTTGTTGTGTTTCTTTCTTTTTTTTAGTATACCTCCTTCGGCAAGCAGATGAGTTAAGTCAGAGGAACAGACCAAAGGGTTCTCAGAGTGACCTTCTTTAACATCACGAGACTGGTCAAACAATAAAAAAAAAGTTATCCGACGTTATACCTAATCAACAATCATTAACCACAGATAGTAATTTCTTAAAAATAGAAATTTGAAATACCTCAGATCCCTTGGACTCAAAATCACCTTCAGAATCCTCCAAGACTATAGCAATATATGGTTTCAAATTCTCTGTATAATCATCACAGATGAACTTTTGCTTTTCTTGAGTAACCATTTCTTGTTCCTTCCTCATCAATTCAAATGAATCTAAGCATACAAGGTTGTTCAACAAATACAGGGAAAGTTACATATCTTTAAACTTTACCTGGTTGAAAACTTGAAATTCATAGGCAATAACAACATAAACCACCAGAAAACTGGATTCTACCTCTTCTTATTTTTTCCTCCTCTGCTCTGTCTTGACTCAGATTATCAGGGGAACCAAATGTTTCATCATTGTAATGGTCCTTACTTTCTCTTTCTGAATAATATTTTGCCTGAAATAAGCACAAAATGTGATATGAAACTAAATATAATGTTTGCTGATAGAATACAAATACCACAGACAGTGATTAAAGACACAAAGAGAATCAATTGAAAATCCTTGATAGTACCACTAGATGAATCAGATAGTATTATCTGCATGTACCTTGCATAGATGTGGAGGCCGATAAGGTTCACTACTCCTGTTGAGTAGGTGGAAGCCACTGCCTTGAACTACTGGAATAATAGTCTCTGCTATATCTCTATGAACTCTTGCACCACTTCCCAAAATTCCTTGCTCAGGATTTCGCCTTGAACAATGAGATAGACTGCTTTGAAATCTGCTAGCATCTATACAATAACACATATGGTTCAACAAGCAAGAAATTGAAGAGCACCTTCAACCATATGAGTACCTCAAACTCTGGTTTTTAAAAGGAACTGAAGACAAATTTTCATCACTAATTTTAAAAAATTGTAATTAGATAGCTTTTTTACTCAATTAAACAAAATTAAATGATCGTTATGATGTTTCTGTATTAAATGATCGTTATGATGTCTCTGTCATGCTCAATTGAAATCTATTGAAGCAATGGCTAGCATGTAGCAATCACATGTTTTATTATTATTATTATTATTATTATTATTATTATTATTATTTGGATGTAATGATGTAACTTAGTTGTATTCCAACTAAGTTTGTTAGTGTAGTAGGTGGTGATTTATTTTAAGTGGATGTAATGATGTAACTTAGTTGTATTCCAACTAAGTTTGTTAGTGTAGTAGGTGGTGATTTATTTTAAGTGGATGTAATGATGTAACTTAGTTGTATTCCAACTAAGTTTGTTAGTGTAGTAGGTGGTGATTTATTTTAAGTGGATGTAATGATGAAACTTAGTTGTATTCCAACTAAGTTGTCAAGTTGTAAGCTTGTATAAATAGGCTTTATGCCATTTTAAAAAAAATATGAATGAATTCAATCAAGATTTCATCCATATACTCTCTATTTTAGCTTTGCTTAAAATTTATTTCATTTTTCTTCTTTGTTTCTGCCGCAAGTCTCGATTCTTGCTCGGCAAGCTTTTTGTTGAACCTTGCTATTTGTTGCACTTAGCTCCAACAATTGGTATCAAGAGCCTATTTCTTAAGGGATCTGTTATACAAATTCATGGCTTCATCAAGCTTTTCACCAGTTGCACCTCAAGTCTTCAATGGAGAAGGCTACCACATATGGGTGGTTAAAATGAAGACCTACCTACAAGCTTTCGATCTGTGGGAGGTAGTCAACTCAGATGTTGAACCAGAGCCACTTAGAGGCAATCCAACAGTAGCTCAAATCAGGTAGCATGCTGATGAGAGGACCAAGAGGCACAAAGCCATGTCTTGCATCCAGAACTCAGTGTCAGATGTGATTTTCACAAGGATTATGGCCTGTGAATCACCAAAACAAGCCTGGGACAAGTTGCAAGAGGAGTTTCAAGGGACAGAGAGGACAAGGCAGCAACAGTTGCTGAACTTAAGGAGAGATTTCGAGAATTTGAAGATGAAGGAAGAAGAAACTATCAAGCAGTACTCTGACAGGATTATGGCTGTGGTTAACAGCATTAGGCTCCTTGGAGAGCAGCTCAAGGAAGCTAGGATAGTGGAGAAGGTTATTGCAACTCTGCCCGAGAGGTATGAGGCAAAAATCTCATCTCTCGAGGACTCAAGGGACCTGTACACCATCTCCCTGACAGAGTTGATCAATGCTTTATATGCTCAAGAGCAAAGAAGAGCAAGCAGACTGGAGGAGCATCAAGAAGGTGCCTTTCAGGCAAGAACAAACACTGCCTACAAAGGCAAGAAGGCCTGGAGAGACAAGCCAAGGACTGATGTTGCAAGAAAAGAGGGTCAGACTTGCAAGCACTGCAGAAGGGCTGGTCATCCAAAAGAAAAATGCTGGTTCAATCCAGATGCTGTATGTCAGCATTGTAAAAAGAAGGGTCATGTTGAGAGAGTCTGCAAGAGCAAGGCCAAATCAAGGCAGAGTCAGTTTCAACAGATGAAAGCTGAGGCTCGAGTAGCTAAGGAGGATAGTGACCAAGAGGAGCAAGTCTTTGCTGTGTTATGCTCAGCTGCTCAAGAAAAGTTCTCATCTGGTTGGCTTCTAGACAGTGGATGCACCAACCACATGACACCTGATGCTGCAATCTTCAAGTCTTTAGACAGAAGCTGCAGAACTAAAGTCAAGATAGGAAATGGACATTTTATTCAAGCTGAAGGCAAGGGTGATGTGCTGATATGCACCCCCACAGGTGCCAAAGTGATTTCAAATGTGCTTTTGGTGCCTGAAATTGACAGAAACCTGCTCAGCATAGCTCAGTTGCTGGAGAAAGGTTATTCTGTTGTGTTCAAAGACAACCAATGCCAAATCAATGATCCAAGTGGATCCAAGCTGATGGCAGTTCCTATGGCTAATAAGAGCTTTGTAGTTGACTGGACCAGGGAGTCAAACATTGCCTACACAGTTACATCAGATGAATCCAAGCTTTGGCATCAAAGACTGGGACATGCCAACTTCAGATCGATGGCTCGAATGGTCAGAGAGGACTTGGCTGAAAACTTCATCAACTCAGTGGATCATGATGATGTGTGTGAAGTGTGTCAGCTAGGAAAGCAGGCCAGACTCCCATTTCCCTCGAATCAAGCTTGGAGAGCCTCTGAAAAACTCCAACTGGTGCACACTGATGTGTGTGGCCCTATGAGGACTGAGTCATTAAGTGGAAACAGGTACTTCATACTGTTCATTGATGATTTTTCAAGATATTGCTGGCTTTACTTCCTAAAACAGAAATCAGAGGCGGCCTCAGTGTTTTGGAAGTTCAAGACTGCTGCTGAGACTGAAACAGGTTGCAAGCTGAAGTCCATAAGGTCTGATAATGGGACTGAGTACACCTCAGCTCAGTTCCAAGCCTTCTGTGATAAGGCAGGCATCAAACATCAACTTACCAACACATATACACCTCAGCAAAATGGTGTAAGTGAAAGGAAGAATAGGAGTTTGATGGATATGGCCAGGTGCTTGATGATTCAGAAGAATCTGCCTAAAGCACTATGGGCAGAGGCAGTTAACACTGCAAACTACATTCAAAATAGGCTTCCAACCAAGGCCTTGGATCAAAAGACTCCATTCGAAGCCTGGTTTGGATTCAAGCCATCACTGGCTCATCTGAAGGTCTTTGGATGCATCTGTTATGCTCATGTACCTGCTGTCAAAAGGGACAAATTGTCTGAAAGAGCTCGACCTGGTATTTTGGTGGGCTACAGCACTGTTAAGAAGGGCTATAGGATCTTGGATCCTTCAACAAAGAAAGTGTCAGTCAGTAGGGATGTGGTATTTGATGAAAAGTCATGTTGGAACTGGGAAAAACATGAACCTGAGGAAGTTTCAGAAGGACTTGCAGCAGATCAAGCTGAGCCAGATCAAAATGTTCCTGAAATGGACATTGATGATGAACCAGTTAGAGGAACAAGACCATTGACTGAGATTTATGAAAGAGCTCATGTAGCCATAGCTGAACCAAGCAATTTTGAAGAGGCTGAAGCTCAGCAAGAGTGGAAGCAGGCAATGGCTGAGGAGATTAGCATGATTGAGAAGAACCAGACCTGGGAATTAGTTGAAAGGCCAGTCAAAAGGAAGATAATTGGGGTGAAATGGGTGTACAAAGCCAAGCAAAATGCTGATGGTACCTTGAACAAACTGAAAGCAAGGCTAGTTGTCAAGGGGTTCAGTCAGAGGTATGGCCTGGACTACCTGGAGACCTTTGCACCAGTGGCCAGGCTAGACACCATCAGATTACTGATTGCCTTAGCAGCACAGCTCGAGTGGAAGATCCATCAACTCGATGTGAAATCAGCCTTTCTGAATGGTTTCTTAGATGAAGAGATCTACGTTGAACAACCACAAGGGTTTGAGATAGCTGGCAGAGAGCATATGGTCTACAAACTGAAAAAGGCCTTATATGGCTTAAAACAGGCTCCAAGGGCCTGGTACAGCAGAATCGATGGCTACTTGACTAATTTGGGATTCGATCGAAGCAAGAGTGAGCCAACACTGTATGTCAAGAAGCAAGGGACACAAACACAGCTCATTGTATCCCTATATGTTGATGACCTGCTGGTGACAGGAGGAGATCGAGCAGTGCTGGTCGATTTCAAGACCAAGATGCAAGAAGTATTTGAAATGTCTGATCTAGGGGAAATGTCTTATTTCCTTGGAATGGAGGTGACTCAAGCACAAAATGGGATATTTCTAAGTCAGAGAAACTTTGCCACAAAGATTCTGACCAAGTTCTCCATGCAAAACAGTAAAGCAACTAAAACACCTGTTGCTGTTGGAGAAAAACTATCGAGCCAAGGTGATTTTGAGAAGGTTTGTGAAACAACCTACAGAAGTCTAGTTGGTTGTCTGTTATATTTAACTGCCACTAGACCAGACATAATGTATGCTGTAGGATTGCTCTCAAGGTTCTTGCATTGTTGCAATAAAAAGCATTTACAAGCTGCTAAGAGAGTGCTTAGATATGTCAAAGGCACTTTGAGCTATGGTTTAAAGTACAGCAAGGAAGGAAATCTGAAGCTGGTTGGCTACACTGATAGTGACTGGGCTGGCTCGATAGATGACATGAAAAACACCTCAGGGTATGCTTTCAACCTTGGTTCAGCCATGTTTTGCTGGAGCTCGAAGAAGCAAAGTCTGGTGGCTCAATCTACTGCTGAAGCAGAATATGTGGCAGCTGCAAGTGCTGTCAACCAAGCCATTTGGCTAAGGAAAATCTTAGCTGATTTGAAAGTGCATCAAAAGGAAGCTACTGAGATCTTCTGTGACAACCAATCTTCAGTTGCAATTGCTAAAAATCCAGTGTTCCATGGAAGAACAAAGCATTTCAGCATCAAGTTGCATGTTGTTCGAGAAATGGAGCAAGCTCAGGAAGTGAAGCTGATCCATTGTAATTCTGAGGATCAACTTGCAGACATTTTGACTAAAGCCCTTAATGTCACAAGGTTCGAATGTCTAAGAAGGAAGCTAGGTGTTTGCTCCATGCAAACCAAGGAGGAGTATTGAAGCAATGGCTAGCATGTAGCAATCACATGTTTTATTATTATTATTATTATTATTATTATTATTATTATTATTATTTGGATGTAATGATGTAACTTAGTTGTATTCCAACTAAGTTTGTTAGTGTAGTAGGTGGTGATTTATTTTAAGTGGATGTAATGATGTAACTTAGTTGTATTCCAACTAAGTTTGTTAGTGTAGTAGGTGGTGATTTATTTTAAGTGGATGTAATGATGAAACTTAGTTGTATTCCAACTAAGTTGTCAAGTTGTAAGCTTGTATAAATAGGCTTTATGCCATTTTAAAAAAAATATGAATGAATTCAATCAAGATTTCATCCATATACTCTCTATTTTAGCTTTGCTTAAAATTTATTTCATTTTTCTTCTTTGTTTCTGCCGCAAGTCTCGATTCTTGCTCGGCAAGCTTTTTGTTGAACCTTGCTATTTGTTGCACTTAGCTCCAACAAAATCACATACCGTAATGTATGTCGAAGTCTATATAAGAACAATGATACACAGGCACAGTAATAATGGGGTTGAAACAACATAAAATAGCTCATATCATAATGACTCAACCCACTACTGCCATCTCTAACTTGATTTTTAAAATGGCTGACACAATCAATCAATACCATTTTTACCATAGGACTAGGAATTGCTAATCATCTTTAAATTGAAGTACGAGTGGGGGAAAACAAGGAGAAACTTCAAACCTGAATCATGATACGAGTGCAACACACTAGTTGATTGATCATCAAGTTCTCTGTTAAAAAACACAAAAACACAAAAATTATCTTAAGAACATTTTTGCAACAAAATGCAAAAGATAAAATGTGATATATTACCTTAGTATTGAACTGTCAAATCCAGTAGGTAACTTTTTACATGTATCAAGTTTAGCAAAGGAAAAGAGAAATTCCCTAGAATATGAACGTTTTGATTTTCTGCGCCAAAAAGAAAAAGTGAAAAAGAAATAAATTATCAGTACTGAGTATCCATGCTTTACTTGTTTGCTGAATAGTAATAAAATCGTTGATTTTTTTCACTACTACGGTCCGCTGTTTGCACCATTGGAATTTAAAAACGAAAATCCTCTTGAAACTTTTCCATCAAGTAAAATAGGGAGATAGTTGCATGGAGTTCATAAACATATCACTTATTCACTCCATTTTTTTTTTCCTTACGTTTTTCTCGGCAACCAAACAACGTTCTTCACAGTATTGCTACTAACATTTTCTAATCGTATATAACTGAAAAAAGTCAGACAAATCATTACTGCATATAGACATTACGGTCCTCTGTTTGCACCATTGGAATTTAAAAACTAAATCCTCTAAAACCTTGCCATCAGGTAAAACAGGGAGGTAGTTGCATGGAGTTCATAAACATATCACTCATTCACTCCATTTTTCTTTTCTCCTTACGTTTTTCTCGGCAACCAAACAACGTTCTTCACCGTATTGCTACTAACATTTTCTAATCGTATATAACCAAAAACAAGTCAGACAAATCATTACTGCATATAGACATTACGGTCCTCTGTTTGCACCATTGGAATATAAAAACAAAATCCTCTAAAACTTTGCCATCAAGTAAAACAGGGAAGTAGTTGCATGGAGTTCATAAACATCACTCATTCACTTCATTTTTTTTTTCTCCTTACGTTTTCCTCGGCAACCAAACAACGTTCTTAACCGTATTGCTTCTAACATTTTCAAATCGTATATAACTAAAAAAAGTGCAAAAAAAAAAAAAAAGAGTCAGACAAATCATTACTGTATATAGACATTAAACAAGAGCTGAGAGATCGAGATTAAAAATTACTTGTGAAAATCACGAGTTGTATCCTCCGATTTTGATCGTAGCACTAAACATTGATCTTCATTTTCCGATCTCATCTTCATCTCTAAAAGAAAAAAAGTGTACGAGTCAATAATCCTATGTCAAAATTTTGAAATAATATACCAAAAGAACGCCGTTATAGTGTTATCCACACTTACAAGTTTGTATAATTTCTAATCCTATACGATGAAAACAAAAACAGATACGAAAATTTGAGTCAAGAGAGGACAAACTGCATTTTTGCATAAGAATCTTTTTTTTTCCAGGAGAAAGTTGGCGAGATAATTATGTTCGTACGTGGAATGTGTGCTGTTTGGAAGCAAAGAAAACATGAAGAAATTGATAACAAATTTGGAAATAAAAAAAATTGGTGTTTTTTTTTTTAAATTTATATATAGCTAGTGCCTAGTAGAGAGTATAGAGTACAGGGCGAGTGAGAACTGGCGTGCAAGAACCTTTTTGTTTTATGCGTCACATGATTATGGAGACTAACAGTATCAGTACGAGGCCGAAATTGGCAGGCAGGCAGCCCATTTCGAGGGAGGTACGGTACTAAAAATTAGGGAAAATTATATCAATGTCCCTAAATTATTAGTAAGTTTACATTTTGGTCATTCAACTTCAAAAAGTGACAAAATGGTCACTGATCTATTCGAAAGTTTTCATTTAAGTAAATGAGCTGTTAAAATTATTGATGTATGGCATTTTTATTCACACCGTTTGTATCAATTGAAAGCTCTCATTCCCCGTCTCTTTTATAGTTAAGTTCTTTTTTTATGAAATAATTTTGAATATCATGAATCTAACAATCAAAATCCACACAGCTTTCTTTTTTGATTTTCGACATTGATCGTCAAATTGACTTAGATCTAAGGTATATTCTTCTACTTGTTGATGGGTATTGATTTATGATATTGATCATCGAATCGTCGCTTAGATATCATTAGCCAGACTTAAAAAAATAACTTTCAAATAGTTCAGTGACCATTTTGTAACTTCTTGAAGTTGAGTGATAAAAATATAAATTTACCAATAGTTTAATGACCTTAGGTATAATTTACCCTAAAAATTATAAGGGTTAATGTAATATTTGAGTAAAAGTAGCACAAAAGCTACAGTACAATGAGTCAGATTACATTTTACTCTATCTACTAGAATAATGTGCAAATTAGTCATTGTATTTTAGATAAAAGAGCAATTTGGTTCTCTTGTTAAAATTTCATCCATTTTTATTGTTAAAAACTGCTCCATATACATCAACATGAGGTAACTGTCTGCTTATTCCATCAATCATGTCTGGCTTTAACAGTAAAAATGGATGAAATCTTTAACACAAAGGGCAATTTGATTTTTGATGTAATGTGCAAATTTTCAGTAAAAGAAGTAAAATAAAAAATCTGACTCATATCGCAAGAGCCTCTGTGATACTTTTACCATAACATTTAGTATCTAAGTTTGCCTTCAAGGGTCAACTTGATACCTAGACCAAATTACATCATGTGGCTTAATGAATGTTGATACGTATACTTTAGTAAAAAAAAAAGGTTCTTAATTGGGATAAAAAAAATTAGGTACCAAATTGAGACAAAAAAACTCAAGTATCAAATTAAAATTTTAAATACTAAAGTGAACATCGAAGCTAAACTCATGTACCAAACTAGGACAAAAAAGAAACTCAAATACCAAATTAAATATTGAAGCCAAAACTAGATATCAAATAATATATTAACCCTAATTATAATGAAATCCGCTATATATAGCAGAGAAATTCGATATTTTTGGATTTTTATTTTTCTAATTTTTTTACTTTGTGAATTTAGATTAGGTTTTTGTTGAGGGGATCGACTTTCTAGCTGGTGTCACATCCTCAATGGAGGTACTAGCGAAGTGGTAGTGTTTTCTAAAATTTTTACTCTATGATTTTGTGTTACATTATTGTTGAGGGGATTGATTATTTGATTGATCTTGGATCTTCAACGAAAGTACTAATGAAGTGGTAGTGTTTTTATTCACTAATGTCAGAACATGGTTTGAACCCCATTAAGATAAAAAATGTTAAAAACGTTTCTTAGTAGATTAAGTATTTTTGCCAAATTCTTACATCTATTTGAGTTTTTTTTTAAGTAGGGAGACAAAATTCAAGAATAAAATTGGGTATAAATACTCTAACAACAATATCTTCATTACAGTTATGAGATAGGCCCAAAAAGTTGATGCCCAATTTGCGAATGGTAGCAAGTGAAACGCTAAAATAAGGATTTAACCGAAGAAAAAATGAAGAGAGGAAAATTTGACAAGGAAACGGAATATGCTACGTGGTGAAGATTGGCAACACCTGGTTGGCGGCAGGACATAACTGTTCATCCACAAATGGATCTTAGTCAACGAACCTTTGTTGACCAAACAGCCAATTCTGCGGACCACAGTGCGCAACTTTAATCATGTTCCCCCCTAGCTAAGGTGTAGCCTCCGTCGTATGCCGCCTACAAGAAATTCCTCCGCCACCCTATTTATCAAATTCCAAAACCCGCGATATTCGGATTTCAAAGGCTCGCCCCAATGAGCTTTCATGGCGTCCAAATCGTCTAAGAAGAAGCCTAACAGCAAGCGATCAAACTCCAAGCCCGCCTACTCCCCGATGGCATCTCCGAAGCATTTCCATCTCAAAAGATTCTTCATTTTAATTTCGATTATGTTGCCTGTTTGTGTAATTGTTGTTTTGGGAGTTTCGTCAAACACGTCGTATAAGATATCGTCGGATCATCACTCCGTTAAGATTTACGGATTTGAATTAGTCAACGAATTCCCCCACGATCCCCGTGCTTTCACTCAGGTAAATCCCTAAAGCAATGGGTCGATGAAATTTTAAGGTTTTTTTTTTTTCCGGTGTCACTGTTTTCCTTTATTCGCTTTTGCCTATATTTTTGAATTGAAATTCTTTGGTTTGTTTGCTTCTTTCAGGGCCTTGTTTATGCTGGAAATGAATCCTTATATGAGTCAACTGGACTTTACAAGCAGGTTAGTTGTTTGCTATCTCATTGTAGGTCGAGTTGATCTATTTGCAGTTCCAAAATTAGGTTGCATTGTTTTGTGTCTTTATCAGTTCTGTTTAGGGTTGAATTTTAATGATATGTAACCATTTCTTAACCTCCTAGTTCATCTTTTGGTTTCAGTCAACGGTTCGCAGAGTAGCTATTCAGACGGGAAAGGTACACAGTTCCTGCCTTTTGATTTCCATTCGAGCTTGTTGATTCTTGGTTTTCATCCATTTGTATGATAGAATCAACACACATTAGTATTATTTAGAAGTACAATTTTTTTCTACACGTAACACTAAGATTTATTGAGATTTCTTAATGAATTAATGAAAACATAGTTAAATTTACTTGAAAGTTAGCTAGTAGGAATCCAGTATGCTACTAGGGGATCAGTATGTGTGCTATATTCTGTTAACTAAGGTGGGTTAAGAACTTAAAATGGCTTTTGATTTAATCCATGTGACAAATCAGTTAATAGGTCCTTGGTTGTAAACTGAAGCAAACTATTTTTTGGAATTCTAAGTTTGTTTACTGATGGTTTTCTATACATACAGGTTGAGGTTCTTCACAAGATGCCTGATTCATTTTTTGGAGAGGGTTTAACCCTTCTCGGTGAAAGGTTAGTTAGAAGTAATTCAGCTGTTAGAATTTGGCTCCTGTGTTTCTCTAAAACAGTGATCTCCTTCCTTCTTTTTCTTCCTCTTCTTCCTGCCATGTTTTCTCCCCTTTCTACTTCCATCAAGGCCTTTGAAATGTGCTGCTTATTTGGATTTTTTGAAGTTTAAACAGGGGCAAAGCCAAAAGTAATTTTAGCGAGGGTTGGAATAAATTTTTGAGAGATCAAAATATAAGTTTACCATGTATTCATTAATGATCTCATCATTTTTGAAATGACCAACATGAATTTTTTTCATTTATAGGGGGGCAAAGTGCAATTTTACCATATATTAATTTATAATTTCTTTATTTATAAGGAGATTGAAATGAAGTTTTTTCGTTTGGGTGGGGCCCTGCCTGCCACCCCTCAGATTTGCCTCTGAGTTTAAAGTACTTAGAGAGATCATTTTTCAGTCGGTGGAAATTCTATTCCTATTTGGTAAATTGCTTTGTATTTATATGCTTTCAGTTGATGTTTATGCTCTTCATCTACTTCGGTTTTCTGCTTTGTAATTTGGATGGCTTCTGTTAATAAGGTTCTGTATTTTTGAATTTTACATGGCATGACCTTTTGCGTGCTATTAAGACTAATGTAATAATTCTTATGTTCTTTTGTAGGCTGTTCCAAGTAACTTGGTTGACAAAAATTGGTTTCATCTATGACACAAAAAATTTGCAGAAAGTTTGTGCTTCCAGTCTCTACATTATTATACTATTTGGCTGTTTAATTTGCATTACCATTTTGTATATTCATTTATTGAGCATTCTGAGCATGCATGGTTGAGTTTAATATAAACTTTTGATAAATTTCCATTATTCTATTTCTGTACAATTTCATTGCTGGGAAGCTAGTCAGCTCAATGCTATACTGATATTGCAGAGTTCTTAACCTATTTGATTTATGCTGTCATGACCTTAATCTGGCTCACTGGCTTCCCCATCCACCCGCACTGACTAAAAACATCATCATGTTTATATCTCACACAAAATCTTACTGCTTTCTTAAACATCTAATTGTCAAATCACGTTTTACTTCTTTTCAATTGAAGTGTATTCAATGCTTGTTGTATGGATTTGTGTGTGTCCATGATGGTTTTACTTTGTCATATTCACTGCAGTTAGATCGATTTACACATCAGATGGAAGATGGCTGGGGCCTAGCAACTGATGGCAAAATCTTATATGGAAGTGATGGGACTTCGACACTGTATCAGATAGATCCTCAAACATTAAAAGGTTCCCCTTGCACAAACGTTCTGATGATTATATGTTCCCCCTTCATTTAGGGGTTTCAACTTTTTTATTGCTCCCAACTTTATTCATGGTGCATTTCACTGTGTAATTGAGTGTCGTTTACTAGTACTAAATATATACTCTGTTTTCACCATCCTTTTTCTAATTATACTCTCTTTTACAACATCTTACAGCCACAAGAAAGCAAGTCATCCAATTTAATGGCCGTGAAGTACGCTATCTGAATGAATTGGAATATATAAATGGTGAAATATGGGCAAATATTTGGCAGGTATGCCTTTGTACCTCTAGAATTTTATTTTTGTGGTTCTTGTGGCATGGTTATTGTGATTCATTGCTTAAAACTTACTCGAAACTGGCTTTATAACAACTTGTCCACTTTATGGAATGAATGCAATGTTCTGTTCTTTGATGACTGGATAGCATAAAAAAAAAGAAAAGAAAAAGAAGGCAACTATTTGACTGGCTTGCAGTTCTTTACATTCTAAACAAAGTCTTCTGACAAAGGTTACAGAAAGCTATTTCCTAATGATCCTTCCATCCAAATATATGTTATATATGTATGAACTTTAAATCCTTTTCCCTTGCACTTGCATGTGGTGCAACGTATCAACTTGTTGTTCTAGATGTGTCTTATCTCAAAGTTGTCTTCATGAGAACCAATTTGTTTTATCATATGTCCTATTTCCTCGGTATAAAATTTATTTAATTTTATGATGATTCATAAAATTACTTCCTGAAGTCTACTTTCTTTCTGTGTAGACTGACTGCATTGCTAGAATCTCACCTAAGGATGGTAGAATGCTTGGATGGATTCTTCTCCCGACTTTAAGGTTAATTTTTTTATGCTTATTTGGAAATCCTGATCAATGTCTCCATTTAAGGTATACTTGAAGTTTGTCGATGATTTAACAATTAAATCCATTGTGCTATTCGTTTTGTTTTACAGACAAGGACTCATAGCAGCTGGATATAACGTAAGAACTTAATTAGAAATTGCATGATCATAGATACTCTTTAGGTTGCTTTTACTTATCTTAATCTCATTGCTAAATAGTTGCACCAATTCATCAATGTTTACGCTGAGTGGCCAGCCTAACTCATGAATGCCAAAATTTTAGGGAATTGATGTTTTAAATGGCATTGCTTGGGATAGCAACAAAAATCGCATTTTTGGTAAGTTCTAAGATCAATTTGGCTGTCAGAATCATCATTTACTTCCCTATTTTTATAGTGTCAGACATGAGTACAGGGTATAATATTTCAAATATATGAAAAAGTAATTAAAAAAATTGAGTATACCCATTTCCTGTACATACCCGCATTTGAAATTTACACCGATTCCGAGTAACATTGACGTGGTTAAAATGACCAACATATATTGAGTTGTATTTTTTTTTTTTTGGTTTCCTTCTAGTTACTGGAAAACTCTGGCCAAAGCTTTATGAGATCAAGCTACATCCAGTAAGGAGACAAATCGACAATAAAGACATTGAGCAGCTTTGCGTGCCATGAAAAGCTATATCCATATGTACCCACGAAGGTCTGTATGCTGCATATAAGGCTTTATTGATTTGTATACGAATTCAGGAATGAAAATTTTCCATTGGAGATTTTTAATTTTGATACCTGATTCCTAGTCTTTACTGAATCTTTTAAAATTTGTTTGTACTATCGGGTGTCATTACATTGAGATTCTGCATTCTCTACCATTATTAACATGAATACAAGAATGTGTAGTAAAGATGGTAGGATATAAAGGGCATGACATTATATATAAAAAACTTAAATAAAATGTAAACATTAACCAGGTGCTGAACTTAGATGACATAAGCTGACAAAACATCTCTCTTTTTATTTCTCTCAGATGCTAAAGTAGGTGTGGTACTGTGGTTCATTATAAGCAGTAGTATAATTTAACATCAGAAGTTGCTGCTGGTCGAACAAATCTTCAACTTGACATTGTCGATAGGCAGCCTGTCCTCAGGGAAGGGGCAATCAATCTCCTTCTCAGGCAACAAATTGCATGGTTCCGGTGTCACTTGGTTAGTAACTCCCTGAATATTAGTGCAGTTCCATTGCAACTCCTTTGGTTTTGTAGTTAGTTTGATATTGACATTAGAAATGCAAATATCCGTAAAAGGATCGTTTTCGATCCCATCCAGTCTTGCTGAATACGTAACATTATCAGCCACAATGTCTCTGTAATTGATCCCTTTGATTACCGGTAATGCTTTTGGGTCAAAACCGGGGTCTGGATGCGAGCCATAAGAGCCTGTCATCCAGAACACATACTTCATTGTATTCAATGTCATCCTCCTAACATAAATGTCTTTCACGTAAGCTCCTCTTCCCACGGCTGTTTTAATCCTCACACCAGATTCAGTATTGATTGCCGTGATGTCTTCGGCTCTTACATCTTCGATCCCACCTGACATCTCGCTCCCGAGAGCAATGGTGGCACTGTCAGGAGATATGCAGGTGAATCTTCTAATCACTAAGTTCTTGGTTGGCATGTTGAACTTGATTCCATATTGATCCCAACCACTTTTGACAGCTATGCAGTCATCCCCTGAGACTACAAAACTGTCCTCAATTTTAGTGTTTGTGCATGAATCTGGAAAATAAAAAGGTAATAAATTAATAAACTAGTAATTAAATAAGTTAAAAAAAACTTCAAACTATGAAAGCAAACAAACCTGGATCTATTCCATCTGTATTAGGAGAATCAACTGGTGCAAGAATGGTCAAGTGTTGGATAATTATATCACTGCAATTACGATTTCGAGTCAAAACCGAAACAAAAATGGTCAATTAAAATTTAAAATTGTCGATAGACCGGATTAACCTGCTGTATATGGGATGAACGTTCCATGATGGAGAGTTAACCAATGTGAGATTCGAAATTTGCACCTGATTAGAATACATTATCTCGATCAAGTAAGGCCTGGTTACATTTAATTTCTCCTCTTTGAACTTTTTCCACCAGTAAGCTCCTTGGCCATCGATGGTACCGTTGTTACCTTAAGTTACAAACCACATATGTTCAATAAATACGTTCGGTCTGGCTCATAAACACTATAAATTTACGCTGGCATTTAATTGTTATAAGATTGTATTTGATAGGTATTAGTGTTGAATTTACCTGTAATGACGACATCCGTGAGGTTGGTGCCAAAAATAAGACTGCTGAACCTTCCAGTAGGGGCGTCTCTTCCCCTCCCGTAAGATGGCAGAACAGGAAGATGAGGCCACTCTGATTCATCCTGTTTGTTTTTTTTCCAAAGATTTAGTTTAACGTTAACCTCCAACAATATTAATGGTACATTCTGGTTCTAATGTATTCGATAGTTGGTCAAAAAGTTAGTTCCCCCACTCCACACTTTTGTTTACAATGTTAGGTAACAATTGCTTACATTTTTTGGAATAAAAGCTCGGTCTAGGTTTTTGTTGGTCAAATCAATTTATTTTACTTTTTTTACTTAAAAGTAAATCAGCTTTTTTTATGCTATATTAAAGAATAAATTACTTATTTTTGTTAAAAATTTAATTCATTTTTACTATTAAAAACTAGTGTAGCTGATGAAATAATTAAATAGTTACACGTCACGTGTACCTTATACTGGCATATATGAACCGTTTTTTAACAGTAAAAATAGATAGAATTTTTAACAAAAAAATTAATTTACTTTTAAATAGATAAAATACAATCCTATTCATAATATAAGCTGCCATAATACTTTTATAAATATAAAAACAAATTGAAAATTGTTAATATTCCAAACAACACATAATAAAACATGATTTTGATATTATAAAATCAATTGATAATAAATAAACATGTGAATTTGATTTGAACATAAAAATACCAGATGCACAAACCGAAATAAATCGGTGTTATATTCAAAAGGTAGATATTTTTGTACCTGAAACGTCCAAACTTTTCAAAGTGAGTTGAAAACTCAGTCAATAAAAAGGAAAGTTAGGGGGTGAAATATCAGCTATTGGTGATCTAAATTATACTGAAACAAATGTTTATATATATATTATTTAAAGAATTGAATGAGTGGATGATTTAATTGTAAAATTCATTATTTTATTAAATATCAAGTATTTTTTTGAGAAAATTTTATATAATAAAATTTAAATTTAAAATATTATAGTGTAATTTTATCATTTTAATTAAATTTTTTATTGATTGAATTTTAATTTCATTAGTATAAGCATTATTGTCAATATATGAAAATGTAGGTTTGAATGTTATATTTTTTTAAAAATATATTTATTCTATAATCGTTTTTATAATTAATAAGATTTATATCTATTCATCAACTGAAAATCAACCGTCCTTATTTTTTCTATCATCGGTTTCAACAAAAAACTTATTTATTTCTTACGTTAATTTTTTATAAATATATTTATTAAATAAAAATATCCATAATTTTTTTATAAATAATAAGATTTATATCTATTCATCAACCAAAAATCAATAGTCATGCAATTTTATTTTTCTATTACCAACCAAAAACTTGAATTTTTTATGAATATATTTATTAAATAAAAAATTATTCATAATTTTTTTAATAATTAATAAGATTTACATCTATTTATCAACCGAAAATCAACAGTAATGTGGTTTTATTTTTTTATCATCGATATGGAATTGAAGTGTAAAAATATAGTAGTACCTGAGTTCCAAGAATAACAGCATCTTTATGGATAAAAAGAGTAAAATGACTGGTGAGATTAAAACTCCCAGTTAACCATTTCCCCGGCGGGACAACAAGTTGTGTACCACCACCATCTGCCGCGAGCTGGCTGAGGTTTGCTATCGCAGCTTTAAACGCCTCCGTGTTGGATGTTTTACCGTCACCAACACCACCAAAATCCGTCAGAACCGCACTGTGTTTCCGACAGTTTAACGCCGGAAACTCGATCGTCGTACTCGTCGTCGCATGTCCGGCGGCCAACTCCGCTACACTCGAACTCGATAATCCCAATAGAAATATTGCTGAGATCAACGTCTCGATCACCTAAAAAAAGAAACAAACAAGCTTAGTTTCTTGTCACATTTTTACTCCCATTTTCATCAATAAAAAGAAAAAGAAAAAAGGAAATACGACATGGGATCTCTCGAGAAAAACCAAGAATAGAAAAGAAAAGAAAAACTGAAATAGAAGGGATGTGCAAATGGCATGGAGATAGATTACAAGGGATTTTCTGGAGAACTCCATAAGTGAAAACTAGTGAGGTACACTTGTGTTTTCTTTGCCAAAGAGAAACTTATATATAGAGAACGGTTTAATGTGCGACAATTTATATATAGTAACTATAATTATGAGCAAATCCTTGATCAGATGGCGTTACAGTAAAAATTAATTAAATAAAATAAAGCAAGATTTAAAGCTTTCTAAATATAAATCCAATTGGATGTTTAAAATATAATTAAATTTTTTTAGTGAATATAATTAAATTTTGATGAAAAAATAGCATACGCTTGAAGAGAATATATGGAAAAGTATCTTGCAAATTTTAGTATTAGAAGTTGCATTGCATTTTTTTTATTAAAAATATGAATAAATTAATTATTATATGTTAGATTAAATAGTAAATTGGTCATTTCTGTTAAAAATTTTATCTTTTTATACTATTAAAAATTAGTGTGATTGATAGAATAACAAGACACTGACACGTGGCGTGTCATGTTTATTGCATGTTGACATACAAATATTAATTTTTAACAATAGAATTAAATAAATTTTTTAACTAAAAAATTAATTTACTTTTAAATCTAATATATATAAAAAAAATCTTGTTTATTAAATTTGAATTTGAATTATATAAAACTTCTAAAAAGAACAAACTCTTTTAAATTTTAATATTATTTTTTTATTCGCAAAATTTAAACTAAAACCTAATTAAAGCATAAAGAGCTAATGGCATAAATTATTTTACGTAGAAGGAAACTACAATATGGCAAAATTTGCATTTTTCTGAGCAACGGTGATATCATGCTCGTATGGCTAAAAGGTTCCACTTTTTCGTCCTTTTCACACCGTTAGATCTAAAAGCACTCTGACGTGGCATGCATCAACTGGCTAGCTGATTAACCAATAATTTTTTTGGGACCCACCAAATCTATTCGATCCGAAATTATAAAAAGTAAAGGAATTTTTTTGGTCATAATTCGTAAAAAGTAAAAGGTTAAAATATCCTTAAAAAAGTTAAAACATGACATAATTCATTTTTTCTCAAAATACTTTTAAAATTTTAATTTTTTTATTTTTCAGATTTTAAAAATTAAATTAAAATTTTAATATTGTTAAAGTTTTTTCGTTAAATTTATTAGTTTGATATTTTAAAATAAAAAGATAAACTCACTTAATAATAATGTATCTAAAAAAAATATTATAATAAATTTAAATTTAATAAAATAATTTTAATATTCTTAATAATTAAATTTAAATTTTAAAATTTAAAAAATAAAGAGATTGGAATTCTTATAAATAAAAGAATAGGTGCTAAGTTTCATATTTTTAAAAAATACAATGACTTATGTCATCTGTTTAACCATTTATTTGCAATTTATTTAAAGCAATGTATGTTACTTGTATGCATGTAAATGTATCTGAAATAGACATCTGTCAAATAATTATTTTCTTAATATTTTTAATAATTTGAATAATTTATTTCATATAAATAGAATAAACAGTCTTAAAGTTAAAATATGAATAATCTGATTAATATCTCAAATCAAATTCAAACTTAAATTGAATATCAATTTTCAATATTTTAATAAATTCAATTTTATTACATCTAAATTCAACCTTATTCGATTACACCCTCGTTGATGTATATAATTATGATGACTACCACGTAACTCAAACCTCTGTCCTGCCCACTGGAATTCAATTCCCATAACCAATTTCTTTTCCTAAATTTTCATGTTTCATCACTTCCATTCTTTCCTGCATTTAATTCAATTTACAATATAAATTTTAATTTTCTTTAATCTTTTTACATATATAAACTTTAATTTGTGATTCATAAATATATACATGAAACTTTTTTTTTAAATATAAGAGGAGAATAAAGCTCTAACAATAACACGACTAGCGCAATTCAAACCTAAACCACACTTAGGGCGACAAACACACTGGCCATCAAGCCAACACAGGAGGTTTTGATTTTAATTCATTGTACACATTTAAAAAAATAAATACATATATTTATTTTCGTATTATTTGTGTAGGCAATATATCAACATCAACGTAAATAGTGCTAATTCTATAATGTTATTAGTAATTTGTGAGAATTGAATCAAATAAAGATTTCATTTATAAAATCATACAGAATCATAGTTCATGAATAACACTCAATATTGAATTAAAGTTGATATACAATTTTGATATTTTTTATTAAAAAATCATAGAAGCCCTTGTATTAAGAGGTAGATTGGATTTTGTCCATTTACTAAAATAACACGTAAATTAGTCATTATACATTAGATTAAAAATTAAATTTATCTTTTTTTTTTTAAATTTTCATTATTAGACGATGAAACATGATATACTATGTGTATCTCATATTGGTGTACAACGACTTTCTGTTACTAGTAAAAATGAATAAAACTTTTAATAAAATGATCAATTTATTCATTGATAAAACCAATATTTTTAAAACAAAATCGATAATAAACTGATAAAACTATCAATTTTCAATCTAACTGGTACAATCGGTTAAAAATCAGTTTAACAATATATATTAATTTTTCTCGACACCCGACCTGACCCTTGCTTTCCTTTTTATTTTTCATATTTTTTTCCATTTTTCAGCCTGAAATATTATGGATTAGGTTTAGAAAATATAGAACTTGGGCCATGATTTGGGTCAAAAGTGTTTCTTTCTTTTGGGTCAGGATATTTGGCCCCAATGTTATGAATACCGGTTGAACTGGTTTATTCGGTTTAAAATTCGCGTTCAACCATAGTTTAACCGATTTACGAGTTAATCGTTTTTTTCTTTTATTTCGGATCAGTGTAGTAGCTAATTTACGGTCTGATGAGTCAATCCGGCCCAATTTCAATAACATTGGATATAGCTAATTTACCTCCTCCTTTTTCTTTTTTAATCGTAGAGGCGAAACGCATCCAAGGCTTCAGTGACACTTTTAGCCATCAAGGGCACCGAATTTAAACCATCAGGTCAAGAAGGACTAAATCATAAAACCTGTCCCTCGTTATCCGCCACTTTCGCTGCAAAAAAGAAGAAAGAAAATCACTGCAGTACTAAAAACATGAGCACATCTCCCGCGACGTCGGTGTCCGATTCGCGCTATTTTCAGCCGAATTTTCTCGAGAAAGTCAAAATAATAGTCCACTTAACTGGTTTACGCCACAAAAACACAGTGTTGGAGAAATGCATCTTAGCTTCGAAAAAGAATCGTCGTATCTCACTTATAAAAACTCGTGCAACCAAAAGGGAACAACACTGCAACATAGAACATCTGAAGGATCGAAATCAACAAAACTGGGTTCATTTCGTAGGTGTTGGAGGTTGTGGGCTGTCGGCTTTAGCTTTGATTGCTGTTAAACAAGTAAGCTTTTGCAGAGTTCTTGAACTAACAGAGTGATGTTCACGAGAAAGAAAAAAATGATTGTTTTTTTGTTTGATGTGGTCTTTAGGGTTTTGAGGTTAGTGGTTCAGATAGAAAATGGAGCAGTTTCATGGATGGGCTTCAACAAGCTGGTGTACGCTTGCACATCGGTCATTCTACGTTAAATATTCAAAGCGAAAATGGGTCCAGATTCCCCAATTGCATTGTTGTTTCTAGTGCTATTAGTGAAGATAATGCTGAGGTTTTACATGCCAAATCAATTGGAATACCTGTGTGAGTATTAAGCTTTAATTAGCTCACTTTAATTCCCTAAATTCTTCCAATTTACAATTACCGGTTCGTTTTGATTGATGGCGGAGAGTATTTGGTGCTTATTGTGTTCTTTATATCTCAGTTACAAACGAGATTATTGGTTGGCAAAGCTCACCGAGAATCACAAATTGATTGCTGTCTCTGGAACTCATGGTATAAAGGCTTGCATTATTATGCTATTGTAATGCTATGCTTCATCTTTATATTGGGTAAAAGTATGGTGTGTGCCCTTGCACTAGAAGTTAGATTGCATTTTGCCCCTTCTACTAAAAAATATGTAAATTAATCCCCATAAGTAGAAGTGGATAGAATTTTTAATAGAAAGGGCCAGCTTACTCTTTTAATTTAATGTACATGGATTAATTTTCCCATTTTTTGAATAAAGGGGGCAAAATGCAATCTGACTCTTTGTACAGGAGCCTCGACGGTACTTTTACCCTTTATACTGCCTAACATTCAATTTTCATTGTAGCTTAGATTTTACATTTGAAATTTCATTAGATATATAATGGATATGTTTTGGAAGCATAGTGAAGATAGCTTTATTTCATTCATATTCATCATTTTTTCCATAAACACATAGTTTCTGTTACACGTTTCAGGGAAGAGTACAACTTCTGCTTTACTTGCTTATGTTTTGAAATCAATGGGAGATGATCTCATGGCTGTAGTAGGCGCTTACGTGTCTCAGGCAAACATTTCAAAACTGCAACTTGTACAAAAGCTAGCTTAGCTATGCATTTTGTCTCATCTATAACATTATTTCGAATGGATTCCTTTTTGCAGTTTCCTGGTGGAAATGTAATCTGGGGTGATGGTCCGCACTTTGTGCTTGAGGTATTCTTTGATTGGTTGTCGTTTCTATGACCGATTAAACCTGTGTTATGAACATGATGAACATTTGCAGTACATATAAGGATGGTTTTGCTTCGAGTTAATAGTTGATTTCGTTATAAAAACTTTGTAAAATCGAGGTAGTAATTCAGTACTTGAATATCTTTCTTGTGGAATAGTGGTTATTTATGATATTCTTTCAAATTGATCAAAATGATTGATGTTCGTGTAGAAATCAGAGTATTTTTTTTAGGAGTTATGATCCCTTAAAATAAGGGATTTTAATAAAAAAAATATCTACAAAATATTCCTAAAATATTTACAGAATATTCCTACACTCCCCCTCAAGCTGGAGAATATACATTGTATAATCCCAGCTTGAATAGGAATTTATTGAACACAGGTTTTGGCAAAGCCTTGGTAAGAATGTCTGCAATCTGTCCTTCTGAAGGAATGTAAGAAAGAGTGGCTGTCTTTTTGTTGACTTGATCAGCAATAAAATGCCTATCAATTTCAACATGCTTTGTTCGGTCATGTTGAACTGGGTTCTTGGCAATCTGAATGGCAGATTGATTATCACACAAAACTTCAAAGTGATCCTCCTGATTTGTGCCAAGTTCTTTTAGTAATTTAAGTAGCCAAATTCCTTCGCATATCCCCAAAGCTAGTGCTCTAAATTCAGCTTCAGCACTACTTCTTGAAACAACAGATTGTTTCTTACTTCTCCAAGTTGTAAGGTTACCCCAAACAAAAGTGCAGTACCCACTAGTGGATCTTCTTTCAGTGAGATCTCCAGCCCAACTAGAGTCTGTAAAAATCTTAACAGTTCTGTCTTGTGTCTTCTTAAACATTAAGCCGTGTCCTGGAGTTTTCTTCAAGTATTTGAGAATTCTATTTGCTGCTGCCATATGCTCTTCAGTAGGATTAGTCATGTGTTGACTTATCACATTTACGGGAAAAGCTATATCTGGCCTTGTCAAGGATAAGTAGATTAGTTTCCCAACTAACCTTTGAAATTTCTCTCTGTCTACTAAGGACTCATCTTCTTTATTGAATCTCAAGTTTGCCTCCATTGGTGTATCAGCCGGCTTACAGCCAAGAAAACCAGTTTCTTTGAGTAAATCAAGTACATACTTTCTCTGGTTGATCACAAGTCCTTCTTTTGATCTTGCCACCTCCATTCCTAGGAAATACTTTAGCTTTCCCAAGTCCTTGGTTTCGAATTCCCTGTTTAACAACTTCTTCAAATTGCTAATCTCTTCCTCATCATCTCCAGTAAGAATGATGTCATCCACATACACAATTAGGATAGCTTTCTTATTTGTAGAAGTTACCTTGATGAAAAGCGTATGATCGGCAAGGGACTGCTTGTAGCCATTTTGAAGAATGACTTTAGTGAACCTCTCGAACCAAGCTCTGGGTGATTGTTTTAACCCGTATAGAGACTTGTTGAGCTTGCAAACCTTGTTGCTACCTTCAATAGACTTTGAGCCAGGTGGCAATTGCATATAGACTTCTTCCTCAAGCTTGCCATTAAGAAATGCGTTTTTTACATCAAGTTGGTGTAATTTCCAATCGCAATTTACAGCCAAACTTAGGAGTACTCGAATAGTGTTAAGCTTTGCCATAGGTGCAAAAGTTTCTGTGAAGTCTATCCCATATGTTTGTGTGAAACCTCTGGCCACTAGTCTAGCTTTGTATCGTTGGATACTGCCATTGGAGTTATACTTTACAGCAAAGATCCATTTACAGCCGACAGCCTTTTTTCCTTGAGGAAGGTCTGTAATGGTCCAAGTAGCATTTTTCTCTAGTGCACAAATTTCCTCTTCAACAGCCCTTCTCCATTTTGGATCCTTTAGAGCTTCAGCTATGCTTGTGGGAACCTGTTCTTTATCCAAAGTTGCTGTAAATGCTTGAAAAGACGGCATCAATGAATTATAACCAGTAAATTTTTCAATAGGATGCTTGGTGCACTGTCTAACCCCTTTTCTAATAGCAATAGGAAAGTCATCTAGAGTAGTGGACTTACTGATTTCTTCTTCCATTTCGGCAGCTGGACCCAAATCCAATTCTCGGCAAGAATCAGATTGCAAAACAGTCTCAGGGATATGTCTTCTTTTTCTTGTGTAGACACGAAGCTGTTTGGGTGGTGGTGTTTTTTGAAGACTGTCAATTGGAGTAGGTGTATTTTCAGGAAGAGTGTTTAAAGTGGGTGTAGGTGAATTAGTCATAGGTACTACAGGAGAATCAATGGGAGCATTCACAGGTGACAGATCTGCAGGTAATGGCGAACAAGATGGCAATTCTGAAGGTTGAGAATGAAGATTAGGAGTAATCTCCGAAGTAATCTCCGAAGTAGGAGAAGGAGTTTCGGACATGGTCTAGGTTGAAAAAGAAATCGTAACCTAAGCTGATACCATGTAGAAATCAGAGTATTTTTTTTAGGAGATATGATCCCTTAAAATAAGGGATTTTAATAAAAAAAAATATCTATAAAATATTCTTAAAATATTTACAGAATATTCCTACAGTTCGTTCATATAACTTTTTCTTCATCCTTTTCTATGGGCTATAAGACATTAGGATGTCGGGTTTCCTCGGATATGTGATTAAACTTGTATGGTAACATTTCCATTTAATGTATGAGGCAGGCTGATGAATATGATGGCTGCTTCTTAGGGTTGTCACCTTACATAGCTGTTCTAACAAATGTGGAGTGGGAGCATGTGGATTTTTTTCAAGACGAGGTTTGTCCTTCATTGTCAAATAATTATGGCTATCAATAGTTTTGCTGTAAAACCTTTGGCAACTCGGGTTAGTTTGAGCTGAAATTATCTTTTCTTGTCTTTTAGGAAGCAGTTAAAACATTTTTCAGGAGGTTCCTCAAAAGAATCAGAGTGGGTGGACATCTCATCATATGTGGGGATGAGTATGCTTTGCTGAACTATGTTGTCGCATATCCCATTTTGTGATATCTTTGAATCTTTACGAGAAGTTGAATTTTACTAAAAAATTGGTAAATGAGTCCTTATACATTATATCAAAGAGCAAACTGGTCATTTTGTTAAAAATTAGTCCATGTACGTTAGAATGAGGTAACTATTTGGTTATTCTGTCAATCACAATAATTTTTAATAATAAAAGTAGATGAAATTTTCAACAGGAAGATCTAGTTTGCTTTTTGATTTAAAGTAAAAGGACTAATTTGTCCCTTTTTTGAGTAAAAAGGATAAAATGCAATCTGACTCCTAATATAGGGGTATCCATGGTACTTCTACCTCCAAAGTTCCTTTTAGCATATTGTCATTGACCAGTGATTACTTATCATTCTCTTTTATTAGTAAGGGTGGTTGAAACTCATGCTAAGTCTGCTGCTATGTCATAAAAAAATTTCCGCATGCATTTGCATAGCACATCCAGAAGTCAATAAAATTTGTTATTCTAATAGAGGGAGTTCCTTTGGAGGGGAACCAACAGTGTTGGTGCACGTTCCTTGTTAGATTACACGAGTGAAGGAAGTAAACCAGAGCATGCAAGTGGAACTATGTTGGTTACAAGTTCAGATGTAGATGGTTATAACATAATAACTTACGGAATTTCAAGTACTAACGAATGGCATGCTTCATCAATTTGTCCCAACTCAAAGGGTGGCAGTGACTATGTACTTGTAAGTGCCCTACATTTCTTTGTTCTCGCTGTTTTATTGCTTTGACAACCTAATTGGAGAAAGCTATCAAATTTTATTCGATTGCTTTTTGAGATGATGTAAGAAGTATGTAACAGGATTTTTAAAATATCTACAAGTCCTTTAAGAAACATTGATTGCATATTTTTTTGAGCTGTGGTTCTTCTAGAACTAGAACTGGATTGTTTTACCTAGTAAGATAAGCACTTCAGGAACCAAGTACAAAACTTGGTCATTTTATTCAGCAATTTGTAGTTTGCTACTTATCCGTATTGTTCGAGAATATAGTGATTATAGAGAGGTACTTATCATCTCTCATGGTTTTAAACTTATGTTTCCTGGCTTACAAATGCAAATTAGCTGCGACCCTCCATGTGTGTAATTATGTATTTTTACTTTTTAAATTGTTTTTCACTCTATGGAATTCTTTTTATAACTTTCAGTGTCATAAAGGACAGCCACTGGCAAATATTAGCTTACAGATTCCAGGAGCTCATAATGTCCTCAACTCTCTAGCTGTGAGTAAAAAGGCGCTGATTTTAAATTTCGTTTCTTCTAGTGATCATGTTCTCTGTGTTGTCAGAACTTCTGACTCAGAAGGATTATATAAGATTGTATGTTTATATCGGTCTATTTTTCAACCTGTATCTTAAGCTTTTCATCTCTAGCTGAATTTCGAGAGGTTTATTGCCTAGTTTTAGTATAATTTACCATTACATATTGTGCAGGTTATTGCCACAGTGACGGTACTCTTACAAGGCCAAAGACAAGTACATGAACTAATAAACTCTTTAAAGTTACATTTGCTCGATTTCATTGGTCTTTCTAGACGCTTTGAGAGGATTGGAAAAATACACAGATGTCATATATATGATGATTATGCACACCATCCAACCGAAGTATATTTTGTTCTTCAAGCAGCACGACAGAGATTCCCATCAATGAGACTAGTGGTGGTATTCCAGCCTCATACATACAGGCATTCACTTAAAACAATACATGAATTGTTGATATAATAATATTTGTACAATTTAGATGACTTAAAGTTTTGGGTCGGTTTTGCAGTCGTTTAGCTGCTTTAAAGGATGATTTTGCTGTTGCATTAAGTCACGCAGATCATGTTGTGGTTACAGCGGTACACAAATACATCAGTCACCTTGGTTGAACTTTCTATCTCCGGGAACAGTACTCACATTACCGATTTGTGATGTCAGGTTTATTCGGTCCGAGAAGCAGTTCCACGGAATGTTTGTGGAAAGGATTTAGCTACTTCAATCATCAGTTCTCCATCCGAATACATCCCCTCTCTGGTAGTACCAAACTTTAAGCCTTTACGGATGTCCTTAATTCGGTCCTTATTCGTACGTGTTCAATGTTTATTTTTATACGTTGTGATTCTCAAGTCCCTCACCGTTTCCAGGATGACGTGGTCGATAAACTAGCACTTGAGATATGCAAGGACCCTCTTCGTGAAATCGTTATATTGACCCTCGGTGCAGGTGAGGTGATCGATTGTTAAGATGATGGATATCATTATGATAGGTTTTAAACGGAAAATTAATCTGATCGAGCCGCTTTTTTGTTTTTGAAATGAACAGGTGATGTCAATACAGTGGGTCCTAAATTGCTGCATGAATTGCAAAAGAGATTATGCATTACATAATGTAAAGCACAAGCAGCCATTACTGGCATAAAGCAAAGAGAGATTCTCTAGTAGGACAAAAGCAAAGAAAAAATTGTACTCTTCTTCTTAAGAGGGCAGTATTCGAACATAACATTTTAATATCTTAATGTTTTTTTGTTATTATTCATAATTAAATTTGAAAGAAAAAAGATGATGGTTAAATTATAAATAAATATATGAAAAAGATATTGATAAACTATAAATTGTATTTTTAAAATGCATCAATGTCCATTAGAATTTGATTCTCACCATGTAATTGAAATCGGGTAAACTATAAAAGTGGTCACTTTTGTTTGCCTCATATTATATTTTAATCACTTATGTTTGAAATGTTACGTTTTAGTCACTTACATTATTGTTTTGTTATAAAGTAGTCACTCTACCGTTAAACTCTATTATCTCCCTAACAGCAGCCTTATGTGGCAGTTTAAATAGGTTTTAAATGTCAACTTGGATGTATAGTTTCTAGGATGAAAATAAATTTTTATTAAATAAATTTAATTTAGATTGTCACGTAAAACGTCCAAGTTGGCATCTAAAACATATTTGGGTTGCCACGTAGGATCATCGTTAGGAAGATAACAGAGAGTGATCACTTCGTAACAAAACAATAACGTAAGTGACTAAAACATAATATTTCAAACATAAATGACTAAAATATAATTTGAGGCAAACAAAAGTGATTATTTTTGTAGTTTACCAAATTGAAATAATGTTTTTGAATAAAATTTTAAGTAAAAATAGATATTAATTAGATGTTAGTTTAAAGAGCGGTCGTTTTGAAATAAAAACTTAAAAGTCCAATCACTTAAAAAAAAATTTTTTTGTTTCATATATGTCTGGTTAGTTGTTTTTTCTCTCCCACGTTTTTTAGTTTCTTTTTTTATTTTTCTGGAGAACCAAACACACACCTTTAGTACCCAGTTACTTACTTTTGGCTTTTAACTTTTGTTAACACTAAAAGGAGTGGTGGAGACATTGTCACAGCTTGACTGTGAAATTTTAATGGAGATTGATGATTGAAAGATTAAGAAGAGAATAGAGATGGAGATAGAGATCGAGAAAAAGAGAAGTTCCGATTTTTCATTCATGAAGAAGAAACAAGCCGCTATATTCAAATATAAATATACATATATATATAAATATTTGTTTATTACAAGTACTGTCTAATTATTTATGAATACCTATCAGCAGCTCATAGCAGGCTGTGCTGTAAATTCCTTGGTTAGATTCTCTGTTTTTACTTAGCTGATTCACCCTCTCCTCTTGGGCTCGTCCTCTTCATGTCTCTGTCTGGCCCATCAACCTTGTTGACTGTGCCTTCATCCTTGTAGAGCCCGTTCTCTATCACTCCTGTAAGCCCATCTTTCATTTTTGTTCCTTAGTTGATTCCCAATTATTATTGTATGCTAAAGGCTAGAAGGCTAAAGCAGTGAGAGGAGGCGCAGCAATCGATAGTCAAATAGAACATTGCAGAGAAGAACAGAGAGGAAAGAGAAGGAAATGGCTTTAAATGGAAATGGTTGCTGTTGGATTCAGGAGCGTATCTTAAGTGGAAATGGATGTGGTGTGTTCCTCACTCCCAAGTCCCAGGAGTAGGTCCTCTGCTGCCATTTTGCCCCGCAAGCCAACGGCTCTCTCCTTTTCCTCTTCCTTTCAATTCCAAGGTTATCTTTCTTTATTATTTTCTTGAATCTCATGTCCTACCGGTGCTTCAATTAAAACTTGAATCTCAGCTTTTTTTAAGATTGTTTTGGAAATTTATAAGGTTGTCATCCTTCGATTCGATTCACGAGGCTGGGAATTTCTCTGGGGTTTGTTTTCGCTTTCATCCTGGGAATTCATAGAATTCGTTTTCAAACATCTGCAGTTTTAATTGAGATTAAAACTTCAATTAAAGCAAGACACTTATTTTCACGTTTTCAAACATCTTCAGTTTTGTTTTCGTGGACTTGCAATTGGTATTTGAATTTACAGGAAACGTTGTAAATAATTGGCTCCAAAATTTATTAATTATCTTCTCTGGAACTCGTTATATTACAGCGAAAAGTGAAGAGAATATTTGCTTTGGATTATTGGATATAATTACTAATATATATTGATAAAATCAGGATTTGTGGTGGATAGGAAGCAGAGCTCCTCCTCTATACAAACGGCTGCAGTCCGCCATTTGGTGGGATCTGTTACCAAAACTCAAGGCCTTCGCTTTGCCGTGGTCAGTTTTTTCTTTAATCGTCATTTGCAACTACAATGTCAAAGATCGACTTTACCTTCTTTTTTTTGTGTGTTCGATTGTTTTCATACTATTATGTTATTACTATGGTAATTGTTTTCTTCAATTTTTTATTACATTGTCAAAGGTTGTCGCCCGTTTCAATGAGATTGTGACAAAGCCGCTCTTGGAGGGAGCTCTGGACACTTTCAGAAAGTATTCAGTTAATGAAGAAGACATCGATGTGTGTAACAACCACTAACCACCCTTCTACTTCATTTACTAAACTAAAAGTCTTCTTTAATATCATGCTATCTCATATCTCTGTCTCAGGTTAGATGTCTGCTTTTTCTTTGTATCTATCTACACGTCTGAGCTTTCTCTGCTACTATGGCTGCAAATGCTAAGATTATTTAGTCAATTGCAGCTCAAAAGACTAGGATATAGGAGTAGCGTATCTCTGCCTCTCTCATTTGATGGCAATGCTACCAGAGTCTTTTTCTTCTATGATTCATGATTTGCTCTGTATATCATCTTATTTATTACAAGCCCTTTTGCAGCATATGAATCTTTCGACCAAATCTTTCAATTAATATTTTGACAATTTTTAGCCAACTTTTTGGATGGCTTGATTGATTCTTCACTTTCTTATCAGGTTGTTTGGGTCCCGGGTAGTTTTGAAATAGGTATTGTTGCAGAAAGACTGGGCAAGTCTCGAAATTATCATGCAATTTTATGCATTGGAGCTGTGGTATGGTTTCTTTCGTATTTGTTGGAGATCTTCTCATATTACTTTTTATCTGCTCATGGTGGGTCTTTTCTGAGTACATTTTGCTGAAATCTGTTAATTCTGCCAACAGATAAGAGGAGATACTACTCACTATGACGCTGTGGCTAATTCTGTAGCATCTGGGGTGCTTTCAGCTGGCCTAAACTCAGGTCAATCTTCATGCTTAATGTTATTTTGTATTAACCCATTTCGTGTAAAATGCTACCATGGCTTCAAGAGTAAATCGCTGTTGGCATCTCAACTATGAATTAAGACAATATTTAGATTTTCATTAATCAAAGGCATATGCAGTTAAATGTTTTTCATGCCGTTAATATTGTAAGCTTTGTTGAAGTTATAAAGAACTTTGTTTTATGCTTACAGTTTGTTTTTAGACTGAAGTATACCATCTTCAGTATGTGCTCTTTTCAAGGGGACTCCTACTTTTCACCCTATATTCATAATGTTTGAAAATTTTAATCTTGCAAATTTTGTTTATTTTCTCCAAATTGTTTCAATTAGAAAGCGGAAGAGACCACATTGCAAGATTCTTTTCTTTTTAAAAGTTGAAAATTACCCTCCTTTCAAACTGGGAGGACAAATTTTCATGTGGCAGTTGTTAATTAAGGTCTTTATCAATCTCATGCCCTAAAGATTAAAAAAAAAATATTTTCTGTAGGAAATGGTTTTATGGAAGTTTTCATGTATTAAAATGGAGTTGCCCATTGATTACTTGGCTATTGGTCTCTTCCCTCTATTTTTCATTTTTTATTATTCCTTGTGATTTGAAGCTGCAATTTATCAACTTTGCAGGTGTTCCTTGCATATTTGGGGTTTTGACTTGCGAGAACATGGACCAGGTATGATACAGGAGCTGGATAAAAGATCATTTTACACTAAGAACTATAGGTTTTTTTGTTAAGTGAGAAAGTTTGTTCATTGGAGCTACACAAACAGCTATAGTGGGGTACACTCTCTAGTTTCCTTCACATTGAATTTTGGAATGTTAGAGGGAGGGGAAATCTGGTCAACTTGTAGGTTGTATACATACCAACATGTGACTGTGAGGGCAGTCTGATGTTACCTGATGTGTCATTTCCTTTACAGTAGTTTTGAGATGATATATTTGAATGTAAGAGGGGTTGACGTCTTTTATTCTTGGATGCAATTGAAGAAAAAAAATGATTTCAAGAGTGGAATTTTATGTAATTATTTCACATGACAATTGTAGGCGTTAAATCGAGCTGGTGGTAAATCTGGGAACAAAGGTGCAGAGTGTGCTTTAATGGCGGTGAGTTGATTGTACGGTAATGGAGTATTCTTTAGCGGAAGCAGTTATTGCTTGAATGTTTATTATTTATTATTGGTATTATTGGTATTTGATTTTCAGTTTCTTTGTAATTCCAATTTAGCGGAAGAGTGTGCTTTATTATTGGTATATGAAAGTCCATGATTTCTCCTTAATTCTCCATTCATTTTTCTTTTTCCGTAATTTGCTTGTTTTTGTTGACGTGTTCTATTTCTAATAAAGGATTTAAGAAAGTGAGAAAATATAATATCACTGCATCGCTTGCTTGCATTGCACATATTAAATTTGATCCATGTAATCATTCTTAAGTGGTGGTATTCAAGTTTAGGATTTTAATCCCAGCATCTGCTTGCTTCTGCTTCTCTGTTATTGAATAAATTGGCAGATAAATTGCTCCTTTTGTCTCATACAAGTTGCTAACGCACAGTAACGAGGAAAAAGTGCTTATTGTTGGTTCCTTTCTAGATTTCTAAACAGTTGAATTTCTTTTGGATTGTATTGCAGATTGAGATGGCTTCCTTGTTTGATCACCATCTTAAGTAGTGGTAGCATTATCCATTACATGATGAACTTCTGTTGTTGCTGTAGGATCATTCTATCTGGGGAGTTTACAGAAGCAAAATGGTAAACATAGATGGATCCTGGAACTGTAATTCAGAATTTTCTTGTTGATCTAATAAATGACCAATGCTTTTGCTTTCTTTTATTTATATGTTGTTTCGGGTTCGTGTGAGAGCTCGTTAAGGGCTTTGCTATTATTGGTAAGTGATGATCGCTATTATCAACTGTTCACCTCACTTTTAACCCCCAAAGCCGTGTGTTTGGCATTGCTTTTGGGGTTAAGCACTTTTCTAGCGCCAAACGCAATGCCAAACGGTTGCAATTTTGTCCTCTCATGTACTCTCAAGTCTCATGTATATATTAGCAAGGGTTTAAATTATGAGCGCGGTTATTGCAGTCTGTTGAGTTGAATATTGATGGTGATAGTATAGTTGGTATGGTATCGATAATTCGTTGGTAATTATCAATTTTAAAACAAAATGTAATAGTATTGATAATGTATGATTTTGGTTTTCATATCTATTTGTAGCAGTCATCATTCGCTTCTGTGTACTGGTTAATATCGATCATTATCAGTTTTTATTGGTCTAAGGAAAAGAGTCGGAGAGAGTATAATGTTTTTAGAGCTTCAAAGTCGGTTTAGATCCTACCTCAACAAAAACAGTGCTTTCATGGTACTTTCATCGCTAACCAATCGGTCAATAAATAAATTGTTTAATTAAAACGGTGTAAAAGTATCGTGAAAGCCCTTGTTCTAAAAGTCGAGTTGTATTTTACTTCTTTTATTAAAAAATAGACAAATTAATCTTTATACTTTAGTTTAAAAGAATAAATTGGTCGTTCTATTAATAATTTCATCTTTTCTTACAGTTAAAAATTGACCTTTGTATAATAGTGTGAGGTATTAATAGTACATCATGTATTATTCTATTAGTCATTTTAGTTTTTAATAATATAAGTAAATAATTTTTTAACAAAAAATTAATTTTTTTATCTAATATGTAAAAAATTAATTTATCTCGTTTTATAAATAAAGAGAGTAAAATATAATTTGACTCTTAATACTCATTATCCAATACAGTTATACAAACGATAAAAATACCACGGAGGTCCTTGTATTAGGAGTCCGATTGTATTTTGTTCCATCTACTTAAAAAATTGGCAAACTAGTCTTTATACATTATATTAAAGAGTAAATTATTTTATTTTTAATTTCATTCATTTGTATTGTTAAAAATTAGTGTGGTTAATAAAATAACTAGATAATAACATGTGATGTGTCACATATACACTAATATCAATGACTAAATTAACTTACCATTTGATTTAACGTATAATAATTAATTTATTTTTTTTTTAATAATGAAAATTAAATGTACAATTCACTTTACTTTTTCCCTATACAAGCGGTCTCTAGTACCTTAGCGATTTTACCCTTTTTCTATCATAATTTGTTTCAGATCTATAATCACATCCGTTGAAACGGCAGTAATCAAATAGACGATTATTATTGTTATCCCATCTAATCGAGCCCACAACAATTAGGTACGACCCATCACGAATTGGTGGTCAAGTTGCTGACAGCACGGACAGCATAACCCAAAAACTAACCGAAATATAAAAAAGTCAAACGTTCTAGATTTACCCTCAAAACAGTATTTGCGACACTTGTTCTACTACCATTGGCAAAAGACAACCATTACCCTTCGCAGCTTCTCTACCTCTGAACTCATATATGTCCGGTTAGTTGTTGGGTTTTTACCTTCCCCTTTTTCAGTTTCTTTTCTTTTTTTTTTCTCGAGAACCAAACACGCACCTTTAGTAACCAGTTACTTTTGGCTTTGGCTTTTAATTTTTATTAATACTAAAAAGGAGTGCTGGAGGCTCTTCTTTTTTCTTTTTTTTTCCATTGACATTCTTGATAAGGTTAGATTCATCTAAATCTTCTCTCTTGGTGATTTTTTTTTCAGTTTTGATTCTCGATTTGTATGGTTTTGATCTTCGGATATTGGGATCCGATGCTGATTCATGTTTAAATCGATTTATTTTAATTAAATATGTCTTGTTCTGAATCTTATATGAATGGATCACTTTCTTTCTATAACAAATTCGATCTGAATTTGGGATTTCATTTCGGTAATAGGATAGAATATAGATCCAGCTTCTCTTTGGTTTTCTAGAATATTAGGGAAAAGAAAAGGAAAACTGATATTGAGATTTGATATATATCATGGTAAAAAAATATTAACTATAGCTATCTTATTTTAGCTAGTGCGATTTTCCTTTACATATTCTTTACTTGAAGAATTAAGTCAGATTTAGTCCATTTACAAAGATTTACTAAGTAAACGATAGGATTGGTTAGAATTTCCAGAATTGGCTTGATGTCACTTGGGTATATTATCTTTTCGATGATGTTGGCCTTACTTTTCCATTTTAATTTCGCCGTGTATCTTTTTTCTGCCCAAATTTACTCTGTTTACATATTTAGGTTCCTTTGTGAACTGTGTGGAGAAAGCTGTGTGCGCATACTCTTTATATGCTTTTGATCATTTGTGCCTCACCAATACTGTAAACGTTGATTTGTTGTTTATCCTACAGTTCCAGAGGTTTTTTACATGGAAGTCATCTTTATATGCTGAAATATTTTGTGTCTCACTCACAACGATACCATGAACATTGAATTGTTGCTTATCCTAGAGTTCCAGAACTTTCTAAATTTAAATTGCAATAAGTCCATGACCTGATTAACTAGGTTATGAAAAGGCTGGATGGTTTTATATAAGTACAATCTGTTGAATCCTTCGGTGAATTTCTATGGTTGAACTTTTAACTATCGTAGACAGCAGCTTATAGCTATCTTTGTATTTTTATCCATATTATCTGCATCTTTTCCTGTGAATGTTTGTCAAGTTCTTTTGCAATTAATTTTTTGTTTCATGGTTTAATTACTCAAATGTTGTCTACCAGTAGGGAAGACCATGTGAATTGTTTGAACTGGACTACGATTATCGACTTTCTTGACGGGGTAAACGTATCGGTTATTCTCAGTATTGGTACAAAATGGTCAAATGCAAAGGTTGTGGGAAATTAGGAAGGATGCTACCGGGTGACGGGCCTGCAAAAGCTTACCATTATGCTCTTCTTTGTTCCCCTGTTGTTTCTGTTTGGGATTGCATTGTCCGTAAGATGAGATACTCCTACATACCTGAATGGGTGTAGTCTTTGGTGTTATATAACTATATAGGTAGCATCAGAAGCTTTTTTTTAGAATACAATTATAGAAGAAGGAAAAAAAGACAGCTATATAGGGAAAAATATACAATTTAGGGGAACCTTTTTAAAGTTTCATGGATAACAAGGCTTGTAATAAAGTGCGACCGGGCGTGAGAAAAGCAAAAAAGAAGCAAGTGAAGGATGAGTTGGATCGTATTAAACAGGCTGAGAAGAAAAAAAGGCGCTTAGAGAAAGCCCTTGCTACTTCTGCCGCCATACGTTCCGAACTAGAGAAAAAAAAACAGCAGAAAAAGGAAGAACAACAAAGGCTTGATGAAGAAGGTGCTGCAATTGCTGAGGCGGTTGCATTGCATGTCCTACTTGGTGAAGACACTGATGATGTTGGCAATTTCGATCTATTTATCAATGGAGGAAGTGGTCCTAGCCTTCCCCATCAAGTTCATTCAAAAGGTTTGGTCACTAATGCATCATATCGAGCTGGATGTGAGTGGGCAATGTTCGGAAACAGTGACTGGTCTTTCTCATGTGGAGACTACGGAAGGGATCTGATTGAACCATGTTTTGAGGATAGTGTTTGGGGAACTGCAGGACTTTCAGCTGGTCTTATCGCCGCGCAAGCTGTTTCGGCACTTCGGATTACAGAGAATGCAGAGGTAAACACGGTCGTCCTCAACGGGATGTTGAGAGGCTAGACAAGCGTGTTTGTTGCTACATCAAACCTTTGCTCTCAAAATCTGAATAATGGCTTTGTATGTATATATATATATCTTTGATGACTCTGTTAGTCGAGCTGCTTTTCTTCTGTAATCAACCTTTGTTGCACCATCATGCTGTTGTTGACCATTTCATCAAGTGTTTTTTTCTGCCCAACATGAATGGTTTTGAAGATACTTTGTGAGGCATGCATCAATGACTTGCTCTCACCATCTCAGTTCATTGATGCTTAATTGTATTAGACAAGTGATTGAGATGTTGAATTTATTCAAGGCTTGATATTTTGTTTTTACTTTTTATTAAAGCCTTGTTAAGCTGAATTCCGTTTGTGATAAAAATCGAATTATTCGAAGTAGTTGGCTTAAGTTCAATTATCTAGTAAAAAATAAGCGTGCGATGTCTATTTTAATTATTTTATGCTCAAAAATGAGTTTGAATTGAAATTTTCGATATTAATTAGAAAAAAGAATAACTCAGTTGACGGGCTATTCAAATAAAGTATTAAAATATTGGAATTTGATTACTTTAAAGTTATGGTTTGATTCGATAATAATCCAGTTAAATTAGAGTTTTTTTTAAAACCGAACTTATTTTTCATGAAGTTATGGTACTATTAATGAGATTAGTTTTGATATAATAACTATTTCTAGTTATAACTCTTTTTAGTGCTTAAACAAGAGGGAAAATGTGTTTAAATGTACTTAAGGTGACGTCCTCTTAGTTGCTATAATAGCAACGGTACCAATTGATCAAATGTTAAATTGGCAATATCAATGAGATTGATATTATATAGATACAAAGTTTTTCTTATTACTAGATTATGACACACTTATGATATGAGTGAAAAAATGTAATAAATATATTGATTAAAAGTCTATTAAGATTTAAAATTCATTGTGTCCTTGGAAGCAATATTGTTGGCGGAAGCAATTATAAACCTTAAAAATTAATCGTAAAATAAACATAAAGATTACAATTGTCCTAAGTTCAAATTTAATTTATGTAAAATACAAATAGACAAAAATAACTTGTAATAATATAACTTATTTTATATAAAAAATTTATTTTAATAAATTTTTAATTAAGTTAATGAGTCGTAATAACACCAACTCAACTAGTAGTTTAAATAGAGTAAAAAGGTAAAAGTACACAGAGTCCCTTATATTGGGAGTTAAATTGTATTTGCTCCTTCTACTAAAAAGGAGTAATTTAGTCCATATATATTATATCAAAGAGCAAATTGGTCATTTTGTTTAAAATTTAATCTATTTGTATTGTTAAAAACTGGCATGACTGATAGAATAACCAGATAATAACGTTTGACGTGTTACATGTACATCATGCTGGCATACAATGAATAATTTATACTTTAATCTATTGTATATAGATTAATTTACTTATTTTTTTAGTAAAATGACTAAAATACAATGTCAATTCTAAAATAGTGGCCATCAAGGTACTTTTACAATAGCAAAGATGTTATATTATGTAAAACGGCGCCGTCACGTGCGGATAGTAACATTTACAAAGCCGTCGCATTAACGCGGACGGCTTTATTTATTTATTGACCTGTTTTTCTCTGGTTGTTGGGATAATATACCGACGAATCTCTGTAATTGGCGTACCAAAGAAAAAGAACAAGCAATTGCACCTCTTTATACTCAGTATCATAGAGCTTCCTTCTCAATTCTCATCGGTCCTGTAAGTTATGGAGTAATCATCCACTATTTGCTTTTCTTTTTCTTTTCTTTTTTTGTTACAATTTTTACCGATGTATTTCTCTGCTTTAACATCTTTCGTATTGAAATCAGTTAGGGCTTTCCATTCATTACTTCAATCGTTTTACATGATCTTCCCTGAAAAATTTCTGTTTGTGTTAGTGTAATTTCAGTTTTATCTTGTCTAGATAATATAATTTATGTTCTTTTTCTTGTTGAAGTTGACGAAGAAAAAATTAGGTTTTTATTTTTTGAAAATTTTGTTAAGGCAAGTAGAAAAAACTTAGTCCGAATGAAAAAATAACAATAAAAACAAAAACAATTTGCCTGTATAATTGTTTAGTTAGGACTTAGAACCCTAGTTTCAGGGGCGAATTTAAGGGGGCAGGCGCAAAATGGAAAAATTGCTATGCAGCCCTTTATATTATAAATTAATATACGGTCAAATTGAAAAATCTGTTAAGTTCCTTCAAAACCAAGATATAATCCTCCAAGGCTCCCCAAATACATGGAAGCTTGGAAAAGAAATTGAAATTACCCATGTTGGACACTCACATCCAAGTCCGACTAACATAGCTTCCAAAAATTTCACAAGTTCTGTGAAAAGCATTAAATCTTGAATGCAATGATCTTTCTTTCACCTTTGCATGTTTCTAAAGCCTAAGTGATTTGTTTGTTTTGTCTTCTTTTAATGAGTTCCTTTTGAAAAATTTTGATATTTAAAAATAATTATCTGCATTTTCTTCAACAATTAAATATAGAGTAATCGACTTGTTATTGTCTTTTCTTCATCCAGCGAGTTTCCCTGTAGGCTGTTAGATGTTAACTTGCATACAGCTTTACTTACCTGTGAGGTCTAAGGGTGAGGGCTCAGGCCTTTTCAGTTTTTATAACTATTTCTAACTCGATGCGTGTATATTTGTTGCAATTTGTCATGTAGGTTTCTGTCTGTTTTTGTATATAACTTGAAATTAATGAATAGTATGGTATTTTATTCATGTTTACTTTTTATTCTACCGCAAAAGGAATTGTAAATTCTATTGTTGTTTATGTGACGTTTTGTCCTCTTAGAATTTGCAGGATTTTGATGCTTTGAATTTCTGGAAGTGTTTTATGCGTGTGCCTACCACGTTCTAATACCATTTGCATTCTATGGTAAATTCACTATCCTAAGCTTTGATATGTAAGGTTTTTTTGGTATATGTTAAAGTTGAAATGCATCTCAGAATCCTACCTGCTAAATAGTTTGCCACTATTGTGCCGATTCTTGTCATAGTTTCCCATGTTCCTTGGCTTGGATTTTACTGTTCAAGAAACACGATACAAAAGGATCTTTGTTTCTTAATCTCAAGGGACCTTGTGCTACATTGGGTATCTCACATTCATCGATTGCCATATTTTGATTTTTCTCGAGCATCAAGATGAAAAACAGCTCTCCACACTTCCCAATAGATTGTCATCATATAAATTAATCTAGTTCTTTTTTATTTTCTTGTTTTCTGTTTCCCTCCTTTTTCTTTGTTATTGATGTTGGTTCTGTTTTTGTGCCCAAAATGTGTTTGTCTTGTCACGAATCAAGATTTTTTGAACTTGTTGGGGTGACCATTATTTTTTTAGTCTGTTCTGAATTGGATGATGTTCCAATAAGATTGGTTCGCTATTAGAACATTTTTATGATTATGAATTAGATGTAATGGCTGACTTGCAGGATCCTAGGAGTTTCGCTGATGAAAGGAGTGAGAGCAGACTATATGTCGGAAACCTTGATCTAAGAATAACTGAGTGAGCATAAATTATTTTAAGCTGGAGCTTTTACTGCAAAATACCTGTAGGAACTAAAATTATGCTGTTCTTTTCCAGAGCTGCTCTGATTAAGATGTTTTCTCCATATGGAAAGATTATATCTGAAGATTTCTTATGGCACACTCGTGGCCCCAAACGCGGAGAACCACGAGGGTTTGCCTTTATCCAATACAGCACAAAAGAGGTAAGTTTTCTGTTTATTCTTTCTCTTTGTTCTTTTTTTGGGCAAGTCTTGATTTCCACGTTTAAAGTGAGTATGCAGGAAGCTAAATTGGCCAAGGAGAAGATGCATGGGAGATTAGCTTGTGGTCGACCATTAATGGTTCGTCTAGCTAGTGAGAAATACTTGGAGGAAGCAGCAGCACAGAATTCTTCCAAAGCCGGATGCAATACAATTAAAAGCGGCACCACTAGTACCATCTCGGGACAAGTGAGTCGCAGTGCCAAAATAGCTGCGACTAAGAACAAATTGAAAGCCTTGGATGAAGAGAGGGATGGCGCGAAGAAGCCTAAAGCCAGCTAACAAAGCAAGTTTTTAAGATCCAGAAGACATTACTGATGCCTTTTTAAGATTTTATTTGGATTTATGATCCTGTCTGAATCAAACCAAATGCGGATTTCACTACTAAAGACTGCGAGGGAAACAAAAATCCGAATTGTCCCGAACACGATGTCTAGATGTTTATTGATATGATCAGAATTTAATGATCAGTGTTAATGGGACCGACTTGAATTGATCCAGTCGGACTGTGACCTTTAAGCTCTTTATTTCGGATTTAATCTTTACCAAAAAGGCAAAAACTGGTTTCTAACGGGACAAATTTTATATTTGTATGTAGTTAGATGTAGTATTTATATCTAGGTTACTACTAGATCACTAAATTTTTAGAAATACAAGAATTCTAAACTTATGAAGAATCATACTTTAATTTTTTATTAAATTAATTTTAGTTCTATAATTTATATCGTACTTAAAACTCATAAATCATAATTGCAGCTACAATCATATAGCTAGACTCTTGAAACAATATCTATCCCTGCCGGCCAATAGCATGCAGACAAATTGCAACGTCATCGTCCTGCAAGCGAGCTGACATATAAACAAACACTAATACAACCTCAATGACTGAAAAATGGTCTCTGGAGTCTCAAATCATCAGCCATTAATGATGTCTTTCATCTTATCCTCATCCCTTATACCCTTCCCAACTTCCCTCCGCCTTTCACCTCTCTCTTCCCGCCATAACCTCATGCCCGCCTCAACAAGCAGCCCGTTTTATCACCAAAACACAACCTCGTTATGCAAACCATCTTTAATATCAAAGACCCGAAATTTAAAGGTCCATTCACAGCTTTAGATGCCCAATCATTTCTCCTGAAGACCGTTGGGGCACTTGGGCTTCTCTCTTCGCCATCGGTGCTTTTGGTCTATGGTAATACTAATACCCCTTACCACTCTGGGTCTTCTTTTTTCATTAATGGAGGGTTCTTTTTTCCTAGCGTGTCACTGAAAATGAGTAACTGTATAATTTTATGGGATATTTATCAAGGTCCGAGAAAACAAAGATTGGAAGCATGGTGAGTGCGGCATTGGTGAGCACATTGGTGGGGCTGGCAGCAAGCAATCTGGGCATAATCCCCTTTGAAGCACCGGCTTATTCGGTTTACATGCGGTTTTTGCTTCCATTGGCTGTTCCTTTACTCTTGTTTAGAGCAGATTTGCGGCGTGTATTGCGCTCAACTGGCACATTGTTACTTGCTTTCTTGCTTGGATCAGGCCAGTAATTTATATACCTTAATTAGTGAGTATGCCATTGTTTAAGTACGGAAATTGATAAAAGGTTAAATTAAAATTTGGGGTTTGACAATTATTCTTATATTGGGGTTTGAAACAGCCAATTATTTTGATATTGAGGTTTAAACTTTTTTATGCAAATTAATCCCGAACTTGAAAAAAAAATGTATTACCTAATATGAAAAATAATTATTAAGTTCAAATCTCAAAAAGTAATTTAGCACATTAATAAACAAGTTTGAGCTTTAGCTTGCTAATATTGAGGCTCGGCTTAGTAGTAATCCTTGTTTATGCTTTTGGATGACAGTTTCAACTATAATTGGGACTCTAGTGGCATTTTTAATGGTGCCTATGCGATCTCTCGGTTCAGATAATTGGAAAATAGCTTCTGCACTCATGGGTAGTTATATTGGTGAATGTAAGTTTCCTCGGTCTTCAGTTATGATGTTCCGGTTTCTCATTTTGCTTGAAGTATTCGTTATCGACATATATTCGATTCAAAGTAAAGTTTAATAATCGAGCACTTTCTGTTTGATCACTGTAGCTGTTAACTACATTGCAATTTCAGAGGCACTCGGTGTTTCTTCGTCTGTTTTGGCTGCCGGAGTCGCTGCGGACAATGTCATTTGTGCTATATACTTCATGGTATTGTTTGCATTAGCTGCGAAAGTAGCTCCCGAGTCTTCAACCTCGACCGATGGTAAATAGCCCGACTCGTATAGATTCAATTTTTATATTGCTCATATTTAAGAACCTTCCGATGTTTTGGGCAGATGTCGAAACAAATTCAGATTCTAAAATGGAGAGCAAAATCCCCGTTCTCCAATCTGCTACAGCTCTTGCTGTATCGTTTTCGATATGTAAGGTGGCCTCACATGTTACGAATTTATACAACATTGAAGGAGGCATCCTTCCTGGAGTAACAGCTATTGTTGTAATACTAGCAACTTTATTCCCTAAACAATTTGGTGAGCTTGCACCAGCTGGTGATGCACTTGCTCTGGTTCTCATGCAGGTTCGGGTTTACGTGTTTGACACGGCATGTGTCCAACACAAGTATATTCAATTCCTTTCCGAGATTTTCATATATACGGGGCGTCGGAATTAGTTCTACATCATGTTTGTTCATGGCAGGTATTTTTTGGCGTGGTGGGTGCTAGTGGGAGCGTACGGAATGTTATCGAAACAGCACCAGGTATTTTCTTGTTTGCCATGATTCAAGTGGCTGTACATCTTGCGGTGATGCTCGGGCTCGGAAAGCTACTCGGTTTTGACTTGAAGCTATTGCTTTTGGCATCGAATGCCAACATTGGCGGCCCAACGACTGCGTGTGGGATGGCCACAGCTAAAGGATGGGGATCTTTGGTTGTCCCAGGGATTCTAGCAGGCATTTTTGGAATAGCCATTGCAACTTTTTTAGGCATTGGCTTTGGAACAATGGTTCTTAGGAACTTATAATGTATTTTCTAGGGGGATCCAAACATAATGGTAGAATTGGTAAACCCTATATTTTTTACATGAACATGTCATTTTGTTGCAACATCGTCAAAGGAAATTTTAAGCTACAATTTGATTATAGATCAATGGGTCTTTTTTCATTATCTTTTTATAGGCCTTGGAAAACCTGCATATTGTAAATTGGCCTTGGGTAAAAGTACCATAAAAGTTCCTATAGTAAAAGTTAAATTGCATCTTGTCCCTTTTATTAAAAAAAGGAAAAAAAAATTAGCCCTTGTAGATTAGATTAGAGAGCAAATTTGACCTTTTTATTAAAAATTTCATATATTTTTACTGTTAAAAACTAATATAGCTGACAGAATAACTAGACAGTTATATGTGATGTGCCACATGTACTTCATTCTGATGTATAGGGATCAATTTTTAACAATATATATGAATAGAATTTTTACTAGAAAGACCAATTTGCTCTCTGATCTAACAGGGACTAATTTGACTGTTTTTTAAGTAGAAATGACAAAATATAATCTGACTCCCGGTACAAACACATCCTAATTTTACCAAAAAAATCGCTAATGCTAAAGACGGCCATGGAGGCTTTCAAATCGAAGAGGCAATTATACCGCATACAGAAGGGGTAGTGGGGATTGGGCAATGCCAAGGCTCACAAGCAGCACAGACCTTATTCTTGTTCCAAGTCATTCGATTGCACCTTCTTTTCGTACTTCACATAGACTAAAAAATTATTGGAAGTAAGTAACATTATTAAATTTTATTGTTACATCTTAAATATAAAAATAAGTATATAAAGAGTTATAAAAAAAATTAATGAAAATTTATAATTGACTAATTTATATATATATAATTAAAAAAATATATTCAAGTTTATGAATTTACCGATAATCAAACTCGTTCTTCAATTTCATAAAATTATGAAGACAAGTTAAAAGTAAAAACTTTTTTTTTTAGTTTTAAAATGATAAAACTCAAATCCTCAATTGATTCTCCTTCTTGTCGAGTTAAAAAGTGGTATTTTTCGAGTAATATAGAGAGCATTGAAAGATAAAATTCGAGTTTAATCAAAGAAATATAATTCAATTAATAAAAAATTTTAATTATCTACTGATTCCACTAATTGTGTATCAAATATTATTCTTTAAGTAATTCTACTTGTAAACTTAAAAAATATTATAGGATATTATAGGTGAATGAGTCAAATTTACCACTAAAAAAAGCAAATTTAGAATCCATTTTTCTACTTAGGCATGGTTTTGATCAAAATTTTTTAAATCTAAACCATTTACAAATATATTAAATATATAGTTTATATGTTAAAGTATAATAATAATTTTATTTTAAACTTATTGCCCCAAACCCAAACATGCATATCCGAGTCCAACCCAAGCAATAAGTTAATCCAAAGGAATTCGGATTCTAAAACAGAGAGCAAAATCCCCGCACTTTGGTCTGCTATGGCTCTTGCCATATCATTTTCGATATGGAAAGCGGACTTGTACGCTACGAATTTATAAAACATTGAAGGGGGCATCCTTCCTGGAGTAATAGCTATTGTTGCAATAGTAGCAACCTTATTCCCTACACAATTTGGTGAACTTGCATCTGCTGGTAATGCACTTGCTCTGGTTCTCATGCACGTTCGGGTTTATGTGTTTGACACAAGTATATTCAATTCTTTTCGGATATTTTCATATATACAGGGCATCGGAATTAGTTGTATATCATGCGTTGTTGTTCGGCGTGGTGGGTGCCAATGGGAGCGTGCAGAATGTTATCAAAATGGCACCTAGTATTTTCTTGTTGGCCGTGATTCAGGTGTCTGTACAGCTTGCACTGATGCTCAGACTCGGAAAGCCACTCATTATGATTTGAAGTTGCTGCTTTTGGCTCGAATGCCAACATCGGCAGCCCGACGACTGGTGTGGGATTGCCACAGCCAAAGGATTAAATTCAGTAAATACTAATTTTTTTTTAATTTTAAAATGATAAAATTCAATTGATTCTTCTTGGCAGTGTTGAAAAGTGGTATTTTCCAAGTAATATACAGAGCATTGCTTGAAAAATAAAATTCGATTTTTAATCAAATTATTTTAATAAATTTAATTTTGATTAGATAAAATAAGTTAATAAATAAATTTCAGTTTTAATAATATAAAATTTCCTAATTATCTATTAATTTAATTTGATTAAATGAAGAATTAATTAAATTATGTGAAAAATATATAACATTTTAAATCGTTTGGAAAAATAGCATCATCATAATGTCTTTTTTACGAAATTGTGAGTCCCATTTAGAATGTTGCATCCTATTTTTTAATTGTTATTTATTAGATAAAAATATTGAAACGTGAAACAATAGTTTCCTTTAAACGCAAAGAAAGAAAGATGCTTATGGCTTCAAAATTAAGGAAACCATTATTTTTGTAACACCGAGGCTTATGTGTTTACTTTATGCTTTGTATTATTTATTTTTTCCCCAAAAAAAAGTAAATAAATAAAGCATAATAGATTTTTTTTGGGGGGGTGGATTCATAATGGGCAATAAGTCAAATTTACCACTCAAAATAAATAAATGATTGGTTTTCTTTTATATATTTAATATAAGCATGTTTTTCTATTTAGACTTTTTATCTTTTATTTAAATTTAAAAAATAAATATATATAATTTGAAGTCAAATAATCACTAATTCGATTAAAAATTTATTTTATAAAATAACAATGATTAATATGATAATATATTTATCTTTTTATATAAAAATATCACCATAATAATATTTGAACTATTTTCAGACTTTTTACTTAACCATTTCAATCGGAGTCTCTTTAATTCGTATATATTTAAATTTTTTCTTTTATATTTTCACTCCCGTAAGTATTTCATAATCTAATATATACGAATTAAAACCATAATAAGCTACCATATTATTTTTGGCCGAAAAACTCCCACAATATTATTATTTTTTTAATATTAAATAAATATTTGATGGAGTAACAAGATATATTATATTTTTAAAATAAAAATTTAAATTCAATTTTGGAGAAAGAAGAATAGCAAACTTTAAAAAAATTATTTTCATAAACAGTAAAATAAAATAAAAGATAGAATAGTGATAAATAAAATTATCATTTTCAATTTTTTTGGCAACGTTGGTTAGGGCTGTAAGCTAAAGTTAAAGTTAAAAAAGGTGGTTATACCTAAGCACCTTCTAACTTAGCTTGTCTAATCATTTAATATTTTATTTTCAATTATAAGTGGCAAGAAACCTTTTTACGAAACTTTATTACAATTATTTTTACGAAAGTTGGATGTAATTTTTTAATTATACGAAATCAATATATAAATTATATTTTAAAAATCAAACTTGTAGAACACCTAAATTCTTGTATAAATCTTAAATCAAAATGTAAAAATCAAATTTCACCTCGCGAATTTTGCTTCTATTTGTTATGAATTATGAATGATAATTTTTAAAAAATATATATTAAATTATGGTGTATATATATAATGCAGGTAGAAAAAAATTATGTAATAAATATATTTATTAAAAATTCATATAAAATTAAATAAATTTTTATTTTATTTATTTAAGTAATAAAATTAAAATTTTAAATTACATCGCGTCATAAAGTTCAAATATTATTATAATTAAATTTTTAATTATTTAAATGAAAATATATTCATAATAATATAAATTTATTTTATATATAAAAGAGTATTTTAGTAATGAAAGTATCTTATCCCTTGAAGTATTGCATATATTAGTGTTATAATTTTAATAATTTAATATTATATTATATTTAGAATAGTATTCTAGTAATATATCCATACTTCAATATTATATAAAATTACGATGATAAATAATTCACTAATTTTTTTTTAATTCTACGTTAAATGGAAGCAGTTATGGGTGCAAACGATGTTCATAAAAGCAAATTATTTCTTTTATAATAATAATAACTGAAATAAATAAATGATTAATCAAGAGCAAAGTCAAAAAGGGAACTGAAATTAAATTATAATTTTTATGATAGTTAAAATATAATTTCATCATTTTAATAGTTTATGTATTTATAATTTTTAGACGATTAAATCAATTTTTTATTATTTTTAAAGGAGTAAAAATGTAATTTTATCTTTACTAATTTAAAATTTTAAAAATTTTAAATGACCTAAATAAAAAAAATTCATTTTAAGGGCCCTTGCAAGTCTCTAACTACGCCCCTATAATTAATATTTAATTCATTACCCGGTATATAAGTTTCATAATAAAATGACATAATATCATTACTGTAAAAAATAAAAATAAAAATTGAAAGACTTGAAAATAAATACTGCACAGAACATAACCCCACATTGCAGGGTCAAGTTTTAAATGTGTACCGAGGAAAAAATGAAATTTGAGGAGATTTGTAAACAATGTTTAAAACATATGATTAATTAAATTAAATGACTGATAATTACATTAGTAGCCCATGATAATAACCAATATCCTAAAATTCAAATGAAAAGAAAATTGCAAAATCTTTAATTTTAGAAATAATATAAATATGTAATATAATTAAGACTTCCATTTAATCTTTGGGATGTGAAAAATGGCCTTATAATCTCAAAATAAAAAATTATTGTATTCGTTAAATAATATAACTAACCCCTATATATATATATATTTAAAAACATAGCTATTTGATATATTTATTCAGTTTAAATCAATTGACAAAGATAAAGTTAGTCAAAAGCTTTGGTTTTTTTTGTTCTAAGTACATATATGATGAAATTAAGTTAAATAATTAGGTGGTTCTATGTTCTTTATAGTAGTTGTTTTATGCTTTATGATAATTTTAAAAATTAAAGCCAATGAAGCACTAACTTATAACAAAAAAAAAGTAAATTTAATTAATTTTGAATAAAAATGTTATGTTTTTTCAATTATACATAATCAATTAAAAAATAAAAATAGATTTATGTTTTCAATTATACATAATTAATTAAAAAAGTAATTTTTTTTTGCTTGCGTTATATGACCAAGATGGCCTATACATAATTCAAAAAAATATATATTTATCTATAAATTAAATAATAAATAAAATAACTAAAATATAATAAAAATATTTAAAATTTATATATAAACTAATTAACTTTTTCTAAAATTTTTTAAATAATTCTTATTAAGTCCCAATGTCTAAATTATGCCTATTGATTTTTTATACTATATAAAATACCTCTATTAACTCCTATGACTCCCTTAGGAGTTGATTTTAGATTTTATGTTTTTTTGTGTTTATTTATGTTTAAAAAATATAAATTATATTTATTATTTTAAATAAAATTATTTATATTTTTTTACATAAATAATATATCATTTTATTATTAACAGATGATGCATGAGACATATACATTATCAGTATATCAAATATTTTTTAATAAATAAATGTCAACCCACAGAATAATACATTATGATTATTATAATATAATTTGTCAGTGAAAATAAATACAATATGATGATGGGTTTAATTTATTTATTATTTAAAATTTTAATATGGTACAAGAGACATGTCATTATTTTAAACTTTTGCAATTTTTTTGCTTTAAGAGTATACCAAATGATAATATATTTGTAATTAATTTGAGAGTATTATAAGTGCCCAATGGAGAGATGAACTAATCATGACCAATGTAGGTGAAGCAAACAACGACAAAAGCAAATCCAAAATCTTAAATAAAAAAATAAAATAAAAATTTATTTTGCCAATGATAATCTTTAGGATACTTTGGTAATTCCAATGAAAGCAATATCATTTATCAATTTGTACATAAAAAAGAAATAGTGAGAGTCACCTTTCAAATTTCATTGAACCCATTTATTTTCTTTTCTTATATATATATATATATATTTTTTCTTATATTTTTAAGGAAACAAATATAATGGAAAAAAATTGGAATAAGCAAATAATTAAAATTTTTCAGTAAAAAAACCCATTCCACAAAAATGAAAATAAAAAAAAATCTATCTTCATAAATAGCGAGACAAGAGAAGTGGCAAATGGCTTTAAAAATTGTTGAAAACTATTTATTTGAAAAACGGAAAGTTATTATTCTCTTTTACTATTGCTTGTTTCCATCATTCCTTTTTTATTATGATATTAGATAGGTGTATTTATTATGTGTATCAAACAAGGTTATAAAACATTATTATTATTTACTATAAATTTTGATTATATTAATTTTTTTGACTTAATGCTTAGAATTATTCATAATCCCTCTCAACCTATAAATAGAAAGATAATATAATTTAACGTACTCAAACCCACGTCCTCCTGTATTGACAGCAATACACATGCCAATTGAGTTAAAACTCAATCAACTAAAATATTATTATTTTTAAACATTATTTATACGTGAATGCAATATATAATCTTATAAAACACAATATATGATAATTATTTTGTACAATAGTGATAATTTCTTTTATTTCATAAGTGAGATTAAGTGATCACATATTTTTAAATAATAATTTAAAATTATATTTTTTGAAAAAAAAACGTATCTGTATTGTTTGAGCAACTTAAATAAAAAATTAATAACAGATGTTACAAAATTTTACTAAGAAAGTTTTGATTAATTTAATTTTATGCTTTAATTACTCCAACATATATATGTAAATATTTTAAAAAATTAATATTTAATGTCTTGAAAAGTAAAAATAATAGAATGTTTCAAATTACAAAAAAGGAAAAAAGTTAAATAAGAATCTTTATTGGTTAAAGTATCATAGAGGTTCATATACTAAATGTCGAATTACATTTTCTCCTCTCTACCAAAAAATAGACAAATTAATCTATATATTTCAAAATAAATAGTAAATTCGTCATTTTGATTAAAAAATTTATCCCTTTATACTATTCAAAATTTATTGGTTGACAGAATGATCAAACGTGACACATGACATATTGAAGTACAGGAATTAATTTTTAATAATAAAAATAGATCACACTTTTAACATTTAACACAATAATTAATTTAAATGAAATAGAAACCTCTACGGTACTTGTTGCTATAATACCAAATGATAACCATAATTAAAAAACCAATTTGAAATTTTTAATAAAAAAAAGTTGGAAACCAGAATTACTTTGTTAAGAAAGTATTATGTGGTTTACAAGGAAGCTCCAATTAGATTCCAACACGTAACATTCAAACAACTAGAATTAATTTAACTAAGCATAAAAAATGCGAAAAATAATAATTATAAAAATCCAGAAAATAAAATCCATGAATTGTTGGTAATTATATAATGAGAGAGCAAACTACAAATCATGCCATATCCACAAGTCAGCATTATCCCGAACACTTCATTCCACACACAAAAATGTAAAAAAAAAACATTAATGAGACGCAGAAATTTCTTCCAATCCAAACACTCCTTTTTATTATTTGGGTTTGGTGGGATATTTTTTTTCTCTTGCTTTTTCATATTCTTTTTCTTCTAAGGAAAACGTTAAAAATATAATAACAATTAATAATAATATCATAATTTTATTATTAGAGAGAGAAATGAGGGAAAGCCAAGTTTAACGCCAAGCAGATGCGACGGTGAGTGTTCGGCCCAGCCAACCGAAGCTAACACCTCCGTTTTCTTCTTTAACGGTGAAGCCTGGGTTGACTCGGTTGCCTGAGTTGAGTTTGGCGCGCATCGTTTCGGCAACGGTTTGGCTCAGTGGCTTTAACTCGAACCCCGCCATGCTCATCCGGGCCCGCCACTTCCCGAAAACCTCGCATCTTTCAACGCGGTCCCTACCTTCACAAGCAACTGAGTTGGCGATTTTGCGTAACAGCCCTTCCTCTAGCTTCGCTCGCTCCGGGTTATCCCTCAACACGGTCGACTCAACCGAGTCGAATAAAGCTCCGTAATATCCGCATGCTTCTCCCACCCTTAACGCGAACGGCGCCGTATTCGTGTTCATTTCTTGTTCCACTAATGTCACCACGCGCGGTGCTAATCCTTTCACGCGGCGCAAGAGCTCGTCTCTTGGATTCTCGACGGAGACGCTCTCGTCCGGCATCCTGTAAAGCTTGAACGCGAAATTAACGGCCAATGGTTCGTCTTGTTCGATAACCAGTGAGTCGCGACTCAGATCGCTGAGTTTGAGTCCGGATATCACATTAAATTTCAAACTCACTCCGTAACTTTCTGCAAATTGACTCAACCTATCGCCAACCGTCTTCAACCTTTCATCTCCACCGTTATCAGCAATGGCAGTGATCTTTACCGTTGCAGGCTTCCCATTCCCACGCTCAGAAAGCGCGTGGAGAAGATTCATGTACTGCCCCCCTGACCCGAAATCAAAATCAACAACATGAAACTTATTACAGCTTGGTTTGTCTAAAGTGGCATCGAGGATAGCCTGATTAGCAGCCAAGAACCCGAGTTTAAAACAAGGAGACAGATCATAAAGCAACTGAGTTGAAGCAGCGTGTTCTTTGCTGAACAACTCAGCCACCGGTGGTGGGTTTTCAACCGAGTTAACCCTAGATTTAAGAGCTGATAGCATGCACTCCATCAACCTCTGTTCTGAGCTACCTTTTGAGTTAGCAGCTTGAGCTAATCGGGTCAGGATCTCGTTAACGACGTCGTTTTTTCCCTCGGAAATAGCAGCTGCGGCATCCAATATTGTCTGCTTTGAACAAGGTGAAGCTGGAGAAGCCGTCGATGACGTGGACGAGCACGATGAAGTGGTTGATGTAGGTGATGGGGCAATCGGGTTGTTAGGGCTGCCGGTTGAACCGATCAAGTTTTGTATCGTTTCAGACCACTCACTGTTGGTATTGGTAATAACAGAAACAGCGTCTCCTTCGTCGTTATCGTCGTCCAACAGCTGTTTCTCCAGATCTTGAAGTTGATTCATCATTTTCTTTTCCGGGTCGTGCGGCTGAACAACCCGCGTCGAAACCGGGTTCATGTACGGACCACCTGATAACCCAGTGTTCACGGCCTGGATTGTAGCCCCAGTGTTGATACCGAGAGGAACCTGTTGCGGCCTCAGTTGCTGTAAAAGCGGCAAACCATAACGCTGCGACATGCAAGAAGAAGGAGACGAGAAATTACTCATAACATCAGGCGACAAGTTGGACGGTAAATCGATTGGAGATAACGGAGAAATCGGAGAAGTATGCTGGTAAGTTCTGGGCTTAACCGAACGGAGAAAAAGACGACCGGGATTATTGTTTAGTGCTTGTTGCGTTTGAAAATCCGCTAGTGTTCGCTTCCCGATGAAACCAGGCGTTGCTCGGTTCACGATCTGAGACGTTGTGTCCATGAACATTCCGGGAACCTGTGTCCGGTACGGTGCAGTCGTTTGGTTGTTGTTGATGGTACCAGTGTTACCCACCGATCTGCCGGCTAACCCACCGTAAAAATCTGGGCCACCCCCAGAGAATCCCGACGCCATTTCACCTCCCACTCTCTCTTCAGGTAAACAGTTTAAAAAGAAAAAAAAAGAAGCAGAGGGTTCAAAGAATCAAACTTCCTAAGAAACGCATGACAAAAGCGAAAGAGAGAGTTTCGCTAATGGCGAATAAATGATTATCTGAATATAACGGAGAAAAGGTTAATGAAGAGAGAGAGAGAGAGAGAGAGTTTCCAAAATCCATCTGGTTTTTTGTTTAGTGGTTTTCGGTTTTCTATTTAAATTAATATGAACAGACTTGATCAAATACAAGCATTAGATCATGGCCGTTAATTTCTTCGTGATTTGGCAGCGTGCGGTGATTAAATATTATTTTTTCAAAATTAAAACCATAAGACCAACTCTTCTTTTACATTGGATATAGGTTCTTTTGCCAGCAGTTTGAAACAAGCACCACTTGTCTTACCCGAGCGTTGACCACACGTAAATGAGAACGCAATTAAAAAACAAAGGAAAGTGGTTTCCACGCGATGAGCAAAGTGATCGTCGGACTTGAATTTCAAATTGTGTGAAATTCAAATAGGGGGAAAGGGTGTTTGGTTGGGAATTTGATCACCTGACAGGACAGTTACCAACTGTTTAAAAAGGTGAGCGACAATAACCCAAGAAATGCAATCCAGAACAACAACGAAAGCGATATATGGGCTACGTGGAGCAATGAGGTTGAGCTTTGATGGTACTCATGGTAACCGCCCCGTGAATTTGCAAACTTCTCGTGGCTTGTTTAGCTGATTCGAAATTCCAGTACCTCGGTTTGTCCTAACCTTAACCGATGATTCCCGGTTGATTCTCTTACATTCTTACCGACACGTGTTTGTTTCGGGCAGAGAATTTCAAAATCCATTAAAAAGTTTTGCCTACGTTGGCCAAGCCCCGACTTTAAAATATTCTTTTTCCACACCTAAAAAATTATATAATTTTATAATTTAAATATTTTATGCATTAAAACCAAAAACAGAATTTATTAAAGCTTCAGCTAAGAAACAGCTATTCTACTCGTTTTCTATATGATAATTTTGAATACATAATATTTATTCATTCGTTAAAATAACACAAGTATGGTTTGAATACGAAAGTCATTATGGTTTTTATTATCATTATTTTTTTCTTTAAATTAAAGTAAAGTTGGTAAACGGCTGTAATTTAACCGAATTTGACAAGTTTTTTGGTGTGAAAATGACCGTTTTCGCACTAGAACAAGTAATTTGGATTTTACTTGGCCACCGGTCAGTGAACCAAAATTGGACCGATCAAAATAGTAGTCAAACACTAGAATTTCATATGTGAACAAAAATTCCCTTAAAATCGATTTAATTGATATCTTCAATTTTTCCCATTTTTCATTAATTGATTGTTTTTATTAAGTCGAAAATTATTGAAATTTATAATTGAATTCATTATTTTAGTCTGACTTAATATTCTTTTTGCTTCTATAATAATGTCATGGTTTACGCTCTTTCTAACCGAGTTGAATTTGAGGGATAGATAGGAGTTTTGATCCAGCAATATTATTTTAAAATTTAAGAGTAGAACACCTATAAATTAATACATAATAAAATTACATTTTATTCCTTAAAATTAAAAAAAATAATAATAATAAATTTATATTTTGATCTATAAAAAATTTATAATTAAAGTTCAGCCCTTATTCAAAAAAATTCTAAATTCGTAACTATTTTCAGTCAAACTTTTTTTACCTTTGACCTTAATTTTTAAAATATTTTATTAATTAAATTTTATAAAAATATTTAAAACTACTTCATTGAAAGTTTGATGACATATTTTTTTTATCTATAATAATTTTTTAACAAACAAAAAATTAAAGTAGAATAAAATTAACCACTAAAAATCAAAACGTGACGAATTTAGTGGAATGAAAAGAATAAAAATTTTAATTTATATTAAAATTTTAACTTATTATTATTAAGATTTGCATGATGATAATATTAAATCTTTACAATACGTACATTTCATATTTGAAATACTGTAATTTTAGATTCTATATAACATTTTAATACATGATTTTTAATGCCATATAAAATCAATAAGTTGGAGTGTTCATGTGTATTTTACTATATTTATAGAAGCATTTTATTTTGATTAATTTTTATATTCCATATTTTAATTTTGTTTTAAAGTATTACATGTAAGAATAGGAAGGTCAACCCCAAGATTCTTCAATATATTATTTCATATACTGGAGTTTTTAAAGTTTACACACATTACTACATGATCTTAATTAATATTTTAAAAATAATAAGATATATATCAAATAATAATTTATAATTAAATATCTTTAAAGTATATTATATTACATGACACTTGAGTTGCGGGAGGCAGTTGGCAACCCCAAATATAATAAAACGGATATGAAAAATATCAAAATAAATTAAAAGAATTATATCAGAAGGATATTAAATATTTATATTTAACCCTCCATCTATTTTCTTAAAATTTACAATTTAACCACTCATTCCATTTGTAATTTCTTTTAAATTTTCTTTCAACATAAAAGTTTAATCTATTAAATTCTTCAAATATCTAAAATTATTGAAAAATATAAATATTTTTTGTTTATAACCTTTTTCCCAAGTGAGTTAGTGTCTAGTACTTCACTTGACACGTGATACCAATTTAATTAATGACTTTAATCCTTTAATTCATGTAATATGATAATTTCTTGTAATGGAATTATCGAAATGTAAGATTGTTACTGAGTATATTCATATTATCTTATTTGATTCATTAGATTGAAAGTTAGTATTTTTATTTGGTTGAAAAAATATAAAATTACTTAAAAATCAAATTTAATAAAATTATCCGTATTATCAATTTGATTTAGAGAAAAGGTATAAAAATATAATTATAAAAGTTTTAGAAAAAAATTATTTGTATAAATTATAATTATTTGCTAAATTTATCGTTGTGCAAGAGAAAAAAACTATTATAAATATTGTTAATTGTTATGTTAGAGATAATTTAAACAAAATAATATTTATTCGAAAAATAAATAAAATTTATTATTCAGTTGGAATAAGTAAAACAAGGCTAAATTGCAGCTTTCCGCCATTGTAGGATTTTAGCCCTTTAATATAATATATATCTTATATATTTAATATTTGAGATGATATGTAGCATCAACGTGTCATTAAAAATATTTAATACCAAATATAAAATCTATATATTTTTAAAATGGTTGCGTATAGAGAAATAATAATTTTTAACATTTGGAACTCTTATAAGTTCTCAATTTTTTTAGTTACAATTCATTGAATATTTATGATTTATATTATTATAAATAAATTATTTTAATTATTAAAAATTTATTATTTGTAAATTATATTATATTTATAAAAATAACTTTATACTATTCCGTGCAATAAAGACGGCAAAAGAAAGAAAATTTTGACAATTTGCAAAAGGTTGCGTGTTAGGCAAAATCTTAAGGAAAAAATTGGTTACGAAAAAGTAAAAGTAAAACTACTTTCCGTTTATTTAACTATATGTTTTTTCTTTTAATCAAACTGAATCAAAACATCCCACGTCGACACGTGTCAAATGGTATCACATCTGCCACTTATCAGCTTCCTAACTCATATAACATCTACGCCATTCATTTTTTCGGTTTTCTTTTTTTCCGTTTATCCGCGTTTTAATTTTATTATAATTTTTAAAAATAAAATTTATTTATTTGAATATTACAACACTTTATCCCAAAGTTTCTTGGAGGTAATGTGATTCACCATCATCAAGTATTTTGCTTAATAACATTATAATCATATATATGTATAAATTATAATATAGACGTTTTTGTAATTTATATGAGTGAGATAAACAAAATATCAATTCGTTTTTACATGTATGTTGTTATTAATTTGAGCTTTTTAATTTATTTTTTAAATTATTATCTCAACCGAATAAGAAAAAAATCTTTAAATTCAAGAGTATGGATTAAATTCAAATAATTTAAAAAAAAAGTAATTATCAACCTATTTAAATCAAACGTAAGTCTAAAGGTAAGATTAACAAAGAGTTTAGAATCACAATTCTATCATATTAAGGACATTTGCCTCAACGTTTCATATGTAATGATAAATTATCATTTATGCACTCCTACACAATAAATAACATCAAGATAAGTATATTTATCTTCATAGGTATCTTTACTATTACTATCATTACTTTGCTAAATACATATATTCAAATTGTGTTTTTCTTTCCCCCTATTAATTTAAACATCATAAAGCATCTCAAAACACAAAATTTAAGTCCTCTCCACTCTTTTTTAACCTTTTTTTTTTGAAAGTTCACCAAGTATAAAACAATCAAAGTATAAGTACAAATACATGTTTGATTAACTACTTGGTGTTGAATCAAATTATTACATTACAAGTAAATTAATAACAAGAACAAATAATCAAACTATTAGAACACAAACGAATAACTAAATCAATCTAACTAATTAACTAAATTAAAACCCACAAATAATAATATTTCATGATAAAAATTGAACACCCGCAAATTTTAATTTAACATAATAACTTTAATACTTAAAACTCAAGTCTCCATCTTTTTAAACATTTTGATTCTATCAATTTTTTCAATATTCAATTGATGAAATATTTCAAAGAAAAAAGTATTTATAATCAAATTTAATAAAAAAATAATTCTTCCGGGCACTTCTTTCTTTGGTTAGTTAATTACTTAATTTAATTTGAAAAAAGGAAAACCTTACTATATAAGATTAAAAGGGGGGCAGCAACGTCATTTAATTAAATAACTATTGTTGTGGGGCCCCGTTTGGTTTTAAGCGGTATTCTTTTCACCGGGGATAGCCGGTTAACACAAGGAATCGAATTGCCGCCGACTATTCGGTTTTGGACACGCTAAACCCACACGCCATCCATGACACACGAAATCCACGCTCCCATAAACCCCGAAAATAATGTGGGAGATTACGTAATTTAAAGACGGGTTTTTAATTTAATGTTTTTTTTGGACGAAAAATTAATGTTTTAATACTTGAAAAAAATAAAATGCGTTTGTATAAAAAGCGGTCCACATTTAGTGAGAAACACAGGAATTCAATGAAAAAGATTGGTCCCATGCATGCCTAGGAATTATAGACGCGAAAATCCCAAAAAGCTGAGGAAATAAAAAATTCGTAATATAATAATTTTAGTTATAAATTTTATTTCACATATTGTCTTATAAAAAGTGTTATTAGTTAATAAACACTGTTTTTTAATAATAAAAAAATACTGCTAATACTATTAAAATTTAAAATAGTAGCCTAAATTTCAGAGAAGCAAATAATAAAATATTATTCATTTTTATACTAAAGGTATTATATTCAATGAAAAAAAGGTATTATATTCTGTAATCTTTGACGGATTCACGTAATTATGAGATATAAGTTATTCTAATATTCTTTAAATTAGATGATTATTTAATACTTTAATAATTCACATTTTTTGAATTTCATAAGAAATTTCATGTATTTTTAATTGGTATTTAAAAAATTTAAACATATACGACTTTTTAATCTTATTTGCAAAATTAAAAAAAATCATTAATACCAAAAAGTAATTACTTTAAATTAATTACATTAATCAAGTTATGTGAATAAGGGTAAAATACTTAAAAATAACAATAAAAGTCGAAATATTTGGTTTTTATAAAAGGAAATGGGGGTCCAAAATTTAGCCCCCACTGAAAGCCAATTTGAGAGAAATGATTAAATCAAGTTGGCTTTAAAAGGGATTCATGTGATTCATCCAACCTTGTAATAAACAGTTAAAAATGCATTTGTTCTCCAGAGATTTTTCAAAGATCTTACATAATCTCATAAAGATACTATCTTCTTGTGTGTTATAACTTCATTAAAAAAAACAAACCTTTTGATGATTGGATTAGACGATTGAATAGAAAAATTATGATTTGATCGATTTGATTAGTGGAGTGTAATTATATATATAATAAATTATTATAAATTAATAACAAATTGAAATGGTTTAACCTATTATAATTTTTTATTTAATTATTATTAAGTTAACAGTTTGACCGGTTAAATAAAACTCCGTTATTGTAATAAATTTAATCACCATTTTATTTTTATATATTGATGTTTAAATTCAGATTGAGTCAATGAATTGAGTCAAGGCCGCAACCCAACTCTTCTAAACTCATTCAGTTCAAAAACTTAATTTCCCCGTTCAAAGATTAATAAAGTATAAAAAATATTTTATATTTAATAATTAAATTAAATTTAAAATATTTTATTATTTAAATTTAATTCAAACTGATATGAGACATAAAAAATCTTATTGAAACCTAATCCAATGATCTAGATTATTTCCGATTTGTAATTTGTGATTCTATCGTATCACCTTTATAATTTGTAATAATTGATTTTTATCTATTAATTTTAATTGAATATATGATTAAATATTTTAAATTCATTTAAAACTGTATATATATTAAATAATTTTTTTTGCTTAAAATCAAGCGACAATGAAGGATTCTCCCCTGGGCATGTGAAGAACGGCTCGTCGCTAAAAGTTTGGCACCATGTTTTTTTTTTTTTTTTAATGTAGAAAGTTTGGCACCATGTTATTAACATGATGTGTAATTGTTTTTAATGTTTTTTTTTTGTCAAATAAATTTGTGAGAATTTTGTCCTCTTTAGCAAAATTTTGTTTGCAACTAAGAGTTTGTGAAAAAAATACAGCGAAGAAAATTTTTATCATTAATAAATCAGTTTTATAAAAAAAATTTGAAATTATTTTTCATACATTTGCATAAATTTTTAAAAATTATAAGTTTGAAAAATGATTTACATGCATTACATTTTTGCTAACAAGGCTTTCATTATGTTGACAAGATCAAGCTTTTTATATTTTGATGGTTTAAGTTTGAGTATCATCGTATTGAAATCGGTGTGGATCTTTTCAGATTTATTTCAGTTTAAATTTTTTTACACGTGAGTTTTGTTGATATTTAATTTAGTCTAAGTTTGAAAATATAAACTATTCCAATTATCATTTCATTATGTTTTGTAATGCAATTATTATAAGGTTATTTGTTAATAAAATAAAGTAGTTAATGATGATTGTCTTGATTATTGATAATGTAAGAAAAGTTTAGATTACTTGGCGATCGTAGTAACTATGACCAATTTATAAAAGAACATTGAAATTTATCTTTGCATCAATAATAAAACATTTGAATCATATGAAGAATTTTTTTTTACTAGAAATTTCATCTCATTGATTTTTCCCAAAACTTTGATTATTACTCTCTTTATTTTTTTTCTAAATTCCTAATTTTAATTTTAATTCTTAGTTTTCTTTAAACAATCCCCCTTTTTTATTTTATTTGTTTTAGTCGAAAGAATAAAATTTATATAATTTTTTGTGAATTCAATCCTACTTTTTACTAATTATTTTCCTTCAAGTATGTTTTATTTTTGTCAGTTTCGACAACCATACCGTCTTGATTCTAAAAATCTAACTCTCAATATTTACACATTGTGTAATTTAATCTTTTTAGCATTTCATTGAAAATTATTAAAATAAAAAGATAACTAAATTAAAAAAATACAATTTATTTAGTTTTAATTACATGTTGCAATCAGTTTAGTTTATAAAATAAATAAAAATTACAAAGCAACCAAATAAACACCATAAAATCCAATTATTTGACTTGTTCCAATTGGTGTAAATATAATTAGTACGAAACTTGATGAAATTTTCCATTGAAAAAAAAAATCAAATCTATGTATTTTACAATCAATGTTAGAATATAGAATAAAATTTCTTGTCAATTAATTCCCTTTTGTTTTATTGTTTTGTTTGAGATTCCTTGCAATACAAAATGAAAGAACCCTTAAAAGCTTATCTAAATAATTATTCTATTTTTTTTTAATTTTTATTCTCTTGCTCTTTTTGTATATTAATCAAAAATTTTAAATAATCCTTAAGCTAGCAACATCAACTTTTTATGAACTTTATGCATGTTCTAATTCATTATATTCTGCTTTGCTTTCATGATTGCAAATTTATTAATTAATAGTTTTAACTTTTCAGATTTAATAATAATATTATTATTTTTCCTATATTTCATATCCAAACATTAATTATTTAATAATTATTAATTTAATTTTAGATTCTGTTTGATTTTTTTATTTTAAATTTTTAAAATTGACTGTTCTTAATTTTTTTTTTTGTAAATTGCATCAATATCATTATAATAAAAACGTTTAAGTATTTTAATAAATCTTAATCTGTACCTATAAACAGTTATAACCCCAACATTATTTCAATATCATTGTAATAAAAAAAATTATTTTGAGTTGATTTCAAGTTTTTTTTCATTTTTTTAGAATAATTTTTTTAGAATAATTTCATTATAAATTCTGATCATATCTGTTTTTTTTAAGAATATTCATAATTATCAATAGTCCCTTCCCAACTCTTAAATAATAGGATAATGCGTTTCAACACACTCAAATCCATGTTCTCCTGTACTGAAAATAATGCCCATACCAATTGAACTGAGACTTAATCAACTTTTTTTTTCTTTTAAATTGAAGTATTTTTATAATTATAGAATTAACGATGCTCTAAAATGTTTGCTTTTTAAAATTCTATGTGTGAAGGAACATAATTAAAAATCTCAACAATTTTATAGAAATTGCTGCTCTTATGCTCTATTTTAAAAATAAAAAAATGTCACCTTAATTATACAAAGTGCATTCATTGCATGTTTTATATTTATATATTTTCATATAATTCTTAATTCTAAGATATAGGTATAACAACAATATCAATAGAATAAAAAATTAATTGTCATGTAACTAAAATATATATCAAAATTAGTTAAAAAGTTTGAGTTTCTTGCACACCTAAATGATTTTTTTTTTCATTTTAGTTAAAAAGTTTCGATCCAAACTTTATTAAGCCTTTTTATTTATTTGTAAATATTAAAATTATACATAAACTTTAATTTAATATGAAATTTTATATATAAACTTTATTTTAGTGCGATTTTATAAAATTTTTATTTGATTTAATTTTTCATAAATCAGTAATAACATTATTGAATTGTTATCATTTTATATATTGATATATTGCTTTTGCATACATAAATAATTATATTAATCCAACATAAAAATAAATATACGTATTCATTTCTTTTAATTTATAGAATTGAATCAAAATTAACATTTTATGTATACATAACCACAATTTAAATTTCATATGTATGATTGTACTTAAAGTTCATGTATATATTTAATATTTATGTCTTTTTAATGAGAAAAACTTCATTAAGTGTTTTATATATTATGCAGTATTATTTCGTATTTCCATATTTGTATTTAGAATAATATTTGTCTAAAAATATTAAATTCGTTTTTTTATTTCTATTTACATATATTCACAGCTAGGAATAGTAGTTCAGCCAACTTAATGGGGCGTTATGAATATTAAGAACAATCTATTTATTTTTGGATCAATTACACAAATAATCATTTAATTATAAAAAAATTTCACTTTAAGCATTCAAAAAAAATATTTACAATTTAGGCATGCATATTACATATTTCATTAAAATCCCAAACGGAAATGAAATAATAATAATATTTTAAAAATTACACATTTGATTTCTTTGTTTCATCATCATCCTGTTCACATCATCACCATCGTCAGAACCCTCTGCAATAATTTCAATAGCGAGATTGATAAGAGTGGCAATTAATCCAATTAGTAATTCAACAAAGAAAGCTAGTGACTATTTCAAGAATATATATATATATATAAGATGATTATTCACAATCCAAGCTTTCTATATGGGACACAGTGGCTCCAACCAAGGCTAATGGATTGGTAGAAAGGGTTTTGTTTCTCTTCAAAAAGGGTCCATTTAGAGAAGAATTACTTTCGAGGTCTTTTTCTTCTACATCAACTTCAGCTTCTGTGGTGTTGGAAATTTTTGGTTTTGACAAATGGTGTTGGGAGAGGTGGAGAGGGTTTTGACAATGCCGAAGGAACCAAAGGTTTAATTTTTAAAATAATATTATTATTTACGGAAAATTTCATTTTCGTTTAAGATTTTAGCGGGTGATCAAAATATTTAAATATAAATATTTAAATTAGAATAATTTTCTTTTAAAATATTTAAAATAGAAAATTTTATAGTTAAATAACTATCAGTATAATTTACCCGATACCTCTTGATCGAACTGAGGATCCAATAATTTGGTAAATTAAAAACTATATGTTTTGAGTTTTTTTTTTTTAAACTTGACAGCCACAGAGGAAAATAAAAGAGTTTGTTACCGTTTACCGGGTGTATCCGGTGAGAGATATTGGGCGGAAAAAGCTAAGAGTTGTCAAATCAAAACAGGTTGTAGCAGGTAACGTAGTAGAGTGGAGACAGTAGCAAAATCTGAACTACTTTTTTGCTCTTCTTAATTTATTCTCAACAGTGAGCACCGTAGACGACGGCGCTATTTTTTCAATTGGTTGTGGAGTGTTCGCCGTTAGATTATGTGGGTTCACTTAACACTTAGATTGGTGAGGATTTTATTTCGAAAACGTACGAAACCGTCAGCGTGCAGGCCACGTGATCTTACAATTTCTCAGAGAATGGAATGGGCTGCTGCAGGCTTTGCATTTATTGGCTGCCCTCCGCTTTTTCTCCCTCCTTTTTAACCTTTTCTTTTTCGGCCTTTCTTCTTTAGATTGGCCGGAAGAAAGAGTTCGAGTCGCCGGATCTACCGCCTCCTTGATGGTTCAACTTATATGAAAAATATAACGTTTTCACAGAAACGGATTAAAGTCATGCCAATTTTGGTTTCTCTGAAATAAAATATCAAATTTTTTATTCCTTTGCATTTAGGGTAAATGCACCATTAGTATTATTTAATTAAAAAAAGTTATAATTTAGTTATTAATGTTGTCTCTTTTTTTTTCCGTTTACTGTTAAACGGCTAATGGTGACACTTATTTTGTTAGTATGATAACAATTTTAGTATTTGATTTTTATCACCCATTTACCCTTTAATTTTTGAAAACAATAGTTGATATAGTGTCAATAGAAATTTTTGACTCTAAAAATATGATTAGGACGATAACAAGTGTCCAACAGGGAATTTAATAAAAATTAAAAAATATTATACAAGAGAAAATATTTTATACACTATTATTAAAATTTTAAAATTCCACATGTAGAATAAAGGTGATATCAAGTATTTTATATGGTATAATGAAATATTTAAAAAAAAATAAGACTATGACAATTTTTTAAGTCCGTGCATGAAATTTATAATTTGGGGAGGGAAGGCCTTGCCCCTTGTATCCGCTCTAATGTCAAGTAAGTATGATTTTTGAAACCGAATTGATCATGTCACTCTTTATTAGTTTGATTTTAATTAAATAAATTAGTAAAAATTATAAAAATATTTTTTAAATTCGATTACATCGATTTAATTTTTAGTTAAATAAATTTTTTATTCCGATTTAACATATTCAATTATCGAAACCAATATAGCCACTGACCGGATCTGATTGTAAGCACAAAGCAAGCGAGAGTGTTTCATTTTATTTTTGACTTAAAGCAAGTTTCATATTTGGAAATGTCTTTGGAAGGAATATTTACTTTTATTTCCCTTATGGGTTGTTATAATCAATAAATATTTGATTTCAACATCCCAACAGACTCTATTTAATTTTGCTTCACAAGTTTGTAAGATTAGCATACAAAATTTATGAGCTTTGTGGCCAAAAATAAGTTGCATTGAGTATGTTGTTTCAACAAATATTAACTGTATACACCCCATTTATGTAAACACAAATTGACATTTATTTACACTTGATTGTATTTTTACCCTTTAAACACTTATTTTTAAATTATGTTTCAATTTTGATTTTTTTTTCAAAAAATGTATGTTATTTTCATCGTTTTAACTTTTTTAATAAATATATCCAAAGGACACGTTTTGGATAAAAGAATTTTAAATTCGACACTCAATTTAACTCGAATTATTGTTTAAGAATAATTTTTTTATTTTAAATTAATTATGATATGTAAAATATTTTTTAAATAATATAAAAGATGGGAGAGTATGTTGACAAATAGTATAATATTTTATTTATTTATATATTATTTTAATTTAATTTTAAAAATTCGCCAACATCCTTTTTTGTGTAAAGTTTAAGTCAAGAGTGGAGCTAGAAAATTGTTTTGGGGTCAAAAATAAATTGTATGATTTTATCAGAGTTGAAATACAATTTAAGCATTTAATAATTTATATTTTTATAATTTTTAAAAGATTAAATTGAAATTTTATTATAAATTAATTTATAAATTTATAAATTTTAAAGAGTGAAAGGAATTCCTCATTTTAGGGGTAGGGTCTACCGCCAGTCCTTTTGTCACTGCCCTTAGTTTAAGTGACCTGTGTTCAAAAAATAATATTAGGAGCGTTTATTTTCCGTTTAAATCCGATATGATTATGAAAAATAAAAATGTATAAAATTTGATAAGTTAAGTTTTTTACTAGATTGAGTTTTAAAAATTGGGTTGAGAGTTGATACCGTGTTCGACTGCTTGGTCGGTAGGTTTAGTTGATGGCCGAGCAAAAAATAATATTAATAATGTTGATAACTCATGTAATTATTTTGAATTAAAAAAAAAAAGGACAATGGGGGGCCATTATTTTGTACTTATTTTAGAGATAAGGAATAAAGATGGAATCATAATGTAGGAATATGAATAAACAAACTTCACCTTCTTTTGCTTCAATCTATTTCCCAAATGCTTTTTTTTTTAATTTTATTGAAATTTGTGGATCACATCTATTTGAAGTGATAATTTTTTATATATTTAAATACAATTGAAATATTATATTTTTATAATTAAATTATTTAAAAATAAATTAGGAATTTTTATATTTAAGAAAATTAGGGATAAATCTCAAAATTACACAAATTTTGATTTAATGTGCAATTGTATAAGTGAACTTTAATTTGGTGCAATTATACACATGAAATTCTAATTGTGGTTCAAATGTATACTTAAAACTTTAATTTTGATTTAATCATACACATTTAAAAAAATAAATACATCAATTTATTTTTATATTAGATAAATATAATTATTTATGTATGCAATAAAAAATATAAAATGATGTTATATCAATAATTATGCTAATAATTTACAGGAGTTTGATCAAATTAAAATTTTATATATAAAATTAGGCAAAATTAAAGTTTATGTATACAATTATACATTCGAAAATATTACTATACAAGTATATCTATTAAATTCAAGTATTATTATTCAAAACTTTTTTTTGAAAGTCATACCAAACAAACTTTCGAAAAAATAAAATAAGGTATAAATATCAAAATTATACATAAACATTGGTCTGATGTGCAATGCCATACATAAAGCTTGGTTTTGTTCCATCTAGAATTACACTCTGGACCATGTATAAAATTAATATTTATCTCAAAGAAATAAAAACACATAAGTATTTTAACGCATATATAACATTAACTATTGATGTACAAAATGATGTCAGTAAGATTTTGTGTTATTTAATAGTTAAATTAACAATTTCAATAATGAAAGGATATGATTGATTAATATAATATACATAGTTTGAGGATGTAACTAAAACGTTTTAAAGTTTGAAAACTAATTTAAAATGACAATCATAATTTAGAAATGTTGGGTGAAATTAACTCAAAATTAAATCATGTATTTAGCATATGATAATGGCAGGATAAAATGATAAAAATACATGAGGTGTCGGATTTCAAAGTGCAAGCGGCCCAATCCCATGTTTAAATATGGGGGTGGAGACTGATATCGACATATGAAATTCCATAATTATTTTTCATTTCAAGAAAAAGAATGGAATGTGTATAATTCATCAAAATTTTAAATTTAGAGAAAATAGTGGTTGTTTTTTTAAAAATTTGAATTCGCCAAATATATTTAAAATTAACAAAATTCAGGTTATTTTGTTTGGGATTATTATGCAAAATTTTGTTGAAAAATATATTAAAAATTAATGGAATCCAAATTAAATTGAAATTAGCGAATTCAAATATTAAAATCTACAAAAGAACACCAGTTAAAATGCTTGGAACTTAAGCCTATATTTATTCAAAAGTGACCCTCACTTGGAAATTAAACCTATATTAAAATGCTTTAGAAAAAAAAAACTCTTAACTACAAAGAAAACTTTTTTATAAAAAAATAAATAATCCCTATTATAGATAGAGATCGAAGCACTAATTAAAAAGAAAAAAAAGTTCACTAATTATATTTCTATCATTTATGTGTACGACGTGTGGCATGAATGTAATCATTTTATCAATCTACACATTTTATACATACCTAAAGATCTTTTTATATAAATTATTTAAGGATGGACCACTCAAAACCTAAAAAGTTGTTTTCTTTTCAAATAAAATATGGTTAATTAAATAACTTGATTTATTAATATAAAATTGAAGTGAATTTTTAAAAGATTAAATTGTTTTAATTTAAACTTTAATCCTAATTAATTGAATTTAGCAATCATTCATATTTCTTTAAAAATCAATGCAAAAATATTAATTAAATTCAATCAATTATCAAATTCAAAGACTAAATTCCTAATGAAAAAATATCGAGTACCAATCTGAACAATAGAAATTTCCATACCCCAATAGTACTTATTGTCAAACCCAAACTCAAATAATGATTGAACCCTCTCTAAAAATAAGAGACATGATACTTGTGCTTTGTTTGTCTAATTAAGAGCCCTTTTTCATCAGTAGAAATAAGTTTGATTTTTAGTACAAAAAAGAAAGATGTTCGATCCCAAAACATGTTCATCATTTTTAATCCAAAGCCACGAAACTTAGGGATTAAAAACAAGACTACAAAAACATTATGTTGCAGCTTTCTGTTTCTTTGGCATCCGGTAACCACCAACAACGCAAGCATGGTCGCGCTCAAACGGTTCGAGCGTCACTTGTTCAAAAGGTTTGAATTGCTCCTGTTGAAGTTTCTTAACTTCACTCTGGAACACTGCCTCGGCTGGAACCGTTGAGTCAATGCAGTTAGCCTGCAAACAAAATGTTACCATCATGTTATGGCCAAAAAGCTTTTAATTAAGAAATGTAACCGAAACATGATTTCGGAACACTCACCTTGATTGAAATAACAAAATGACCACCAGCTTTTAGGAAAAATGATGCATTCAAAGCTAGAATCCTCGCCTGCAAATGTATTAAAGCACATTGAAACATGATAAAGAAATGCGGGAAGATTTCATCCTTTGTTTTTACAAAGATGCAAGTATTGAACACGGATGTGTTAGCTTATGATAAATAAAAAAGGATTGCAAGAACTAGCACAAACATTAAGACAAGTATTGAAAATGGATGTGTTAGCTTATCAAGAAATAAAAAAGGATTGCAAGAACTAGCACAAACATGATAAGTCAAGCATCAGAAACTCGGTATTGCATCACCCGTGATGTCTTGAAGGGGAATCCGAGTACTTCATCATTTGCATAATGATAATGTTACTAAAACAAGAAAAGAAAAAACACATCAGAAACTCGTATTCTTTATTAGAGTATTGAAGAAAGAATGAAGAAACACATTTTTTTATACTTCCATACAAACCGAAGTTGTGAACTATGTAAAATTGATCACTTAATGCTTGCATCAGAAACTCAAGTTAGCATCACCCATGATGTCTTGAAGGGGAATCCGAGTAGAGTTCATCGTATGCATATAATAGGAGGGAAAAACAACCAAAACCAATGCAAATAGGAAGGCAAATCAACAAACTGAATTGAAGAAAGAATGAAGAAACACATTTTTCATACTTTAATACAAATCAAATTTGTGAACTATGTAAAATTGATCACTTAATGTTTG